>NC_083646.1:5704490-5851990 GCF_963576545.1 Limanda limanda | reverse complement strand
GCCTCTTTGAGCTCGTGGTTTTTGTTTCACGGTTCGTACAGTCATGGAAAACCTGGAAAAGTCATGGAATTTTAAAATGTGTTTTTCCAGGCCTGGAAAAGTCATGGAAAAAAATAATCTCCCAAAAGTTTTGGAAAAGTCATGGAAATTTGTTATATTCATATTTTCATGTTGTTCATTTTAGGGATGGGCATAATTAATAGACGATCGATTAAGACAATTGAATCGAATGCCTATCCCTAGTTCATTTACGCTGAGTTTTAAATAATTCATATGCTTTTAAAGAAATACGCTCAAAATATAGGCAGGCATACTTGGGTTTGTGTCATTTAAGGTATACTGTATGCCTTGGAATTCTCATTGTTAGTTTGAATACTACATTTTGTCACTTTTTCGTGTAAACACAGAGATTTCACAAAATGTTCAGTCATGGAAATTTGGTTTAAAGTCATGGAAAAGTCATGGAAATCCATTGGTCGAAATGTGTATGAACCCTGTTGTTTGTTATACAGACCCTGTAGGAAGCTGAGCTAGATGTTGTTACCGCTCCAGCAGTCACACCTTTTGTCGGATTTTAAATACCCGTATTTCATATTTATTGGACATCTGATAGTCTATTAGTTCAGTCGTCTGTGTCTCCGTCTTGTCGGAAGGACCTAGTTACCCGAGGGGATCAATGCCTGTGCTGACTGTGGATGTTTGCCTCCTTCTCCGCTCATCGGCTCATCCTCTCTTGTTATCTCCCCCCTCCTCTCTCTATTTCTCCCTCTCCCCCGTCCCTCGATCTCTTTTATCCCCCCCCAATCCCTCTTCTCTCTGCCTCCGTCTGCCATGTGAGTAGAAGTTCACCAAGGAGGCCCCCAAAGAAGACTTGGATGTCCTGATTCAGCCGCTGCTGGAGCACTGCAGCTCGGAGAAGATGAACACATGGCTCGGTATCTGAAGTCTCTTCTGTTCTCTGGTTTCTCAGTCTGTCGCTTTTTAACCCTTTGCCGTGCTCTGGTTCTGGATGTCTTTGTGTCGCACACTTGGACATATGCAGACACATATGCGCACTCGCACACACACACACACACACACACACACACACACAAACACACACACACACACACACACACACACAAACACACAAACACGTCCCTGCAATTCACTCTGAATTAAACAACCTCCCTCGTCCCCCGCCGCCCCCTTACGTTTGATTTATCTTTCTATTCCTCTGCTTCTCGCTTTCCTCCCTCCCCGCTTCTCTTCTTTTTTGTCGGCCCACGCAGTCCCCCTTTCTCTCCCTTTCTCTCCCTCTCTCTCTTGCTGTCTGTCTCTGCTGTCTTTCTTAGCGTGGCAGCTCTTATGAAAGTATAATGGTGCTGAAATTCAAATAATGTGGGTCATAAACTGGGCCATTGCCCCATAGCATTTCCTCTCCCGGAGAAGAAGAGATGGCGCTTTGATATCGTATAAAGAAACAATGGACAGTCTGAAGAAGTGTCAAACTCTCAGCTCTATTATCTTTTCTCCGAATGCCTTTTTTACATATTCAACCTTTGCGCTTGATACTAGGAACATTTCTGGTTTTATACCTGAACCCACTCATACTCCACTCTGGTCTTTAATAGATTATATCTATGTTATAACCCATGTCAAAGCTTAACTTGAGATTTCTGTAGCAATAAATTAAAGCTGACTTGCAAGAGAAAGAGTAGAAAGAAACACAAGATTTTTTGCAGGTGACAAAAATCACGTTAAGTAAGTCCAGTATCATGTTTTTGAATGTCGAGATCAAATCTTCACGCCAGTCCAAAGTCCAAATGTAAATGAGAGGAAAGGTCGGGGGGTCAACCACAGTGGTTCATTGTGTGGGAGTCGTGAATGGCTGCAACAAGTTTCATGGCAACACACACAATAGCTGTTGAGATATTTCAGCACATACCAAAGCAAACACAAAGACATCCAGTTTCAAACACCTATTTTCTTATTGTTTTGCCTTGTACAATTTGTACCCCATTACTTTGAATGACTTCCAGTCTCACACGTCTCCGCCGCCATTCACTCCTTTATCCTTTTCTCTCTCTCCGGCTGTTTCTCCCACAGGTGTGGTTTACGGCTACAAGGGTCTGCTGCTGCTGCTGGGTATATTTCTGGCTTACGAGACCAAGTCCGTCTCCACAGAGAAGATCAATGACCACCGCGCCGTGGGGATGGCTATTTACAACGTCGCTGTGAGTCAAAAGAAAGAAAGAAAGAAACCATCAAACCCGAACTCCACTTCCTGGGTGTTTCTTTCTGCAGCCGTCTGAATAACATTAAATCAGCAATAAGTGTGATTTTTATTGCCCCGTAGCACAGAATGATCATAATATATCCGCGGGGGTCAATCGAAGGCAGCGCCCCCATGATTACCGGGTCTTGTGTTGAGATTTCTGACCAGCGGTTTCACAGCTGCGAAGGCGTAGAAAGCCTGGTTCTCTACGAGGAAGCTGGTTGCACTTGCTCCCTGTCGTTTATGAAAGTTAATGGAGTTCACAGATAACTTAACGCTCCTTTTAATGCCCCTGCACTTTATTTTTCTTATTTGAGTAGATAACTGCCTTTAAGGTTCGCTCATTTCCCATCAATCCTCCGAACTCCCAAGGAGAAGAAGTCAGCTGAGGGCACAGCAGGAATATAAATGAAAACTTTCCCTCTCAGAAACAACCTCTGGGGCCTGAACATCACAGATTGACGATGTAGTCTAGAAAACTACACGCTCGTGTGAGGATTGGCTGGAACAATACGAGACAATACGAGGCGTGTTTATAAAATATTCAAGTTTTTCCACAAGTACGTCTTGAGTTTAATTCTCTTAAAGGCAGATCTCTGGACGCATTTCTGTCCAAATGATAATACTGCCGGTGGAAACTGCTTCCTTGTATGAATCATAAATGTTGATGCCTGTGGAGCAGCGATAGTAGCGCTCGTATCTCAGGTCTCTTTTGTGAAATGAAAACTCGGTGGGGCGTCCTGCTGGAATATGTGTTAACTCAAATCAATAAAATACCAAAGGCTGCAACACAAACTTTATACGTTTCTTTAGGTCTGTAGTAGCTCTAAGTCCCTTAGCTGGAGTGTATACATGCACATCTGCACAGTGTGGGTTGTGCATCTTCTTTGTGTTGCTTGCACAGAGCTTTGTACGCAGATGCTTCCCCGTCCTATGGTGGGAACAGGCTCTAATCTACTTTGCAGCCATCGGTCATAAACATTTTTCAGTGGCTGCTAATGGGAAGTGAATCATCTTAAACGGCGGCACCTTGGATGCACATTACACCAAAATAGCTGCCATTATGCTCACTTTAGGCCCTTTACACAAATACTCGCTGCCATTTCCTGACACTCTTGACACTCTGAAACTTTTGAAATGGATGTAAAATGTCTGGTTTAAAGTGGTTTCTGTCACTTCAACTGCCGGAGGAGTTTTTCTGTTTGGATCAAAAGCCGGCAAAACATTTTTTTCACTTTTTTGTCTTTTTTTCAAAACTGCCATTTCACTGAATTTCCTGTCCTTGCTCCGATCCCCATTAATAAGTAAGAGAGGAGGCGTCCTAACGAGCAGTGGAACGCTTATCAACTTGTTCTTTGTGGATTTGTAATTAATAACTGGATTGATCTCTCCTCTTCCATCAAGGGGAGACGTTATCATTGATCTATCATTCATGGTTATTTATGACGGCTTTAAAAAGTAGCTTGCAGCTCATTTCGTCACATTCCTCTCTCATAATGTGAGACGAGTCCAATGTTATTATTTCATGTTATGATATTCTCATTTGGGTTTTATGATGATGTCAATAGTTAATGTTGTCTGTAGAGGGACCTCCTTCCTCTCTGCTAAGCTGCGAGCTTCAGGCCCTGATGAGATGACAATGTGCTGATTGTCAGCGCGCTGCTGCTGCCGCTCCAGTCATGACTTTTTAATGCTGTTTTCACATGGGAGCCCCCCCCCCCACCCCCCCCGGAATGATAAACAGATGCCTAATGCTTTTATGGATGTGATTTTTTTTCTTCCCTTCTCCTTCTCTCTCGCTCCGACTCCACTTCATCCTCCACCTTCTCTCCTTGAACACCGCTCTGCCTCCTGCTTTCTCTTTACTTAAACCTCACCTCTACCTTTCTCCCGTTCCTTTGTTTCCACCCCTCTCTCTGCTCCCCCCCCTCTCTCTCTCTTTCTGTCTTTCTCTCCCTGCAGGTGTTGTGCCTGATCACGGCTCCGGTGACCATGATCCTGTCTTCGCAGCAAGACGCCTCCTTTGCCTTTGCCTCTCTGGCAGTCGTCTTCTCTGCCTACATCACTCTGGTGGTGCTTTTTGTACCCAAGGTGCGGTGACTCATGACTGATTCCTTTTAGTAACTGCTGCAAGCACACACCGACAATTACACTCCGAAGGTCAAACGTGTTAGTCTCAGTGTCTTTAGGAAGAGATTCCAGCCTGGGCTGCACGGTGCATGAAAACGACCGACGTCTGGAGGTCTGGCGCTTTTCAAAGTGACCTGAACACACGTCGAGTGCTGCACCACATTGGAATTACTGCAACACTAGATATGAAGGCTACTTAAATATGATTGAATATGTCGTTGTTTTGGCCATTAAGATAATTATATATTAATTAAACAATTATTTTGATAAATTTGTTTGTAGGTTTAAGATCTTATATTTTTTTATTAGAGCCCAACCGATATATCAGTTGGACAGACAACAACATTATGATTGACGATATGTTTTGCAGATTGAACAATGCAGGAAAGATGCATTTATGTTACTTAAAAATAGTTTTTTCTGTATTTGTGTTTTTTAGTTTATGGTTAATCTATAAAACATCAATCCTCAGTAAATGTATTTGTCATAAGGGATTGATAATGACATCTCTGGAATCATTGCCAATTTTATTTATTTATATGTCAGCTGATTTATCCTCATCAGAATTGTTTTACCGCCTAATATCGACAATGGCCCCCTCAATTAGTCCGTCTCTATTATTTCCATTCTTCAAGAAAGGAAAAATCTTGTGTCACACCCAAAGTGAAACGCTGAACATCTCTTTATTTGAATCATAACAATATTGCTCTGTGCTGTTTGATATATCTGCTGCCATGTTCCAAAAAAACGTCTTTCAAATGGGTTCCAGGGGGCTCTGAGCTATATAAATAAAACGTATTACTGTTGTTATTATTACATGTCTGGGAGCTATTACATTGATTTGTTTGTGATAAACAGACGAGGAGCTCGTGAGCGCTGGTGCAGACAGAGGAGAAGAGCACCACCTACAGAAACTCAAACTTTATTAATTGTGAAAACACATCACATTATCATCAGCACTGTTTGATAGTCGAGATGCTTCTGGCGGCGCAGCGGTGAGATCTCAGCACCCAAGAAGTCCAAAGAAAATAAATAACACTTAAGATAAAATAACATTTCTGAGCCTCCGGTAAAGGATGAGAGGTTTGGCTGCAAATATTTAAGCCGTGCTCTCATTAGGTGTCCTCTGCAGATGCATTATTCATCCGCTGCGGTGCCATCTCAGGACCGACTTTGTTCTTTATTGACTTCCTGCTCCCGGTGTTTCCAGATGCGGCGCCTGATCACCCGTGGCGAGTGGCAGTCGGAGCAACAGGACACTCTGAAGACCGGCTCGTCCACAAACAACAACGACGAGGAGAAATCCCGGCAGCTGGAGCGAGAGAACAGGGAGCTGCAGAAGATCATCCAGGAGGTGAAGACATTCTACTAACACTCTTTTATCATTATTCATCATGTACATCCACATCCACATGCACATTTCCATATCATTAACATTTTTCCCGGAGACAGACGCTGTACTATACATATATTCATGGGCTTATAGATAATACATGTTCATGTGCTGTATCTACATGTAAACTGTTGATTTTTGAACATGTATATATGTGAATCATACAAACCTCTGGACCTGCAACGCTGCATATTATGAGGAAATGGAGACGCGATACAATCTTATCATGTTTCCTCTGCAGTTGTGGGTTTATCTATTGTAGGATTTTCTTGAAATGGCACGAAATTATTTTTGTCCGATAACACGTGATGTTTCACCAACAGACTGTTTATCTGTTTATCCTCACGAGGTCACAGGGGAGCTGGATTATGTTTAAAACAGCAAATCCTCACATTTGAGGAGCTAGTAGATCATATTTTGGCAGCTAAGAAATGACTGTTAATTCAATTCTGTTAATTTTTTATATTTGTGTAGCACCAAATCAGAACGGTTGTTCTTTTAGTCAGTGTTTTTGGTCCATAAATCATCTGTAAAAAATAAGGTTTGGGTGTTTTACATTCAGGAGAAGATTATCCAGGGTTAATATCGATGTCACTCGAGGTTAGTGCCGGGCTGATGCACTTCAGAATCATTAACGAAGTCAAAGAGTCCTCGTAGTGAACTTTACGAGCTGAAGGCCGACTGGAGGCCATGATGATTTATGTATTGTGGAATCGAGCTAAAGTCCAGGAATTCATGTCATCTCATTCAATCGTTCAGTTCATTCTGTTTAAAGATTCCTAAGCACTGTGATTTACACTTTAATATATCACCAAAAGTTATATTTACTCCTATTATGACGTAATCTATGTTTTAACAGCTGTGTTTTTTTATATTTTAATTCCTTATCTGTTTAAATATTAGCTTCTACAGTACTTAAAGGTGTCCGCAGTAGGAGGTATACATAGTTGAGGGTGCATTATGAAACATTTGTTAAATCTTTAATTACTGCTTGTAAATGATAAATAGGGGGCGGTAGAGTTTAGTGTTACAGTTGCCAGAAATAGAAATGGAAAGTACAGCCAGAATTACACATTACATATATTACCCAGGCCCAACAGTCCCTTTATGAAACCACATTTAAATTGGATCCCACACACTCCAGAACATCAGTCCCCTAAAGATAACACATTTTGTTCTCATCAAGATCCATGAATTATTCTCTGAGGAACCGAGGAAAATATTGAAAAACGCCCTTTGGCGGACGAGATAAACTCAAGGATACGAGATTTGATCTCGTGAGTGAAATTTGATCATTTTAAAATATTGAACGAGGTTTACATTTACAAAAAAAGAGCAGGATTTGAAGATATTTTAAAATGTAAATCAAGGTCAACTTTATTGTCAATTCTGCCATTGAAATGCTGTTTCTTTCTGATCCCAGGTGTAAACATATACTGTAAGTAGTGTTAAACGTGATCGTTTATTCTTTAAGAGAAGACGAGCCGAACTCGGTTTGTTCAATCAAGAATTTATTTAGGAAAGCAATGAACAGGTTACAGCAACGCAATGGGCTTCCAGTACATTAGTTGTATCAGAGCGCCCTGAACATCCGGCATCTGTCTATTTTATAGTAGTAGATCTTCGTTCCTCCTCCTCGGAAGTGCGCACGTGTAGGCCATCCTCCTGGCATTTGGTATACAGAAGTGAAAAGGAAGACACTCCCAATGACGCTATAGTTGCTAGGCAACCTGTTTCCTCAAAAAAAGACCTTGAACCAGCAGATGCAATGTCGTCCAAAGGTGTTTACAATTGGAGAAAAGATTATTATGTTTTCTGCTTCATCAAAACAATCCTGACTGTGTAAACATTCGGATCCTCGAAACCAAAGCAACATACAACATTAAGTCAACAACATCACTCTGTCTGACCTCCTATCAAGACAGCTGTGAGACTGACCATCAATATGACGCACACATTTATAATTTGTAGATTAAACATTAGGAGGGAAAAGGTTATAATTAAATCATTTGCACCAATGCCTAATATCTAGCTAAAACTACCTCCATCTTTATTTGGTAAGAGTACAAATATAATTTGAAATGCTTCTATCTTTACTTGTTTAGAATTCAATCAGACACAACCTATAGTTAAAAAGTTTGAAATTCCAAAAGTAGACAGAACATATCAAGTACTCAAAACATAGTACAACACAGTATTAAGTCAAAAAAACATTTCTCAATCTGAGCTTTGATTCCTGTTTAATAAAGGAAAGTTGACGTCCATGGTCCAGTGATCCCTCTCCCTTCGTTGTGTTTTCAGAAAGAGGAGAGGGTCTCGGCGCTCCGCAACCAGCTGGCCGAGCGACAGTCCCTCCGCAACCGCCGCCGCCCGTCCACGGGCCAGAACCAGAACCACAACGCCCCCCCGCCCTCCTCCCAGCCGGACCCCAAGTCCCTGCTCCCCCCGCCCGGCTACCCCAACCCCGCCACGGACAATCACGCGCTCCCGCCCTCCTTCTCCAACTCGTCCAACCTCTACCCGGCGGACAGCAAGATGAGCCGCAACCACTGTCACAACAGCCAGATCCCGCTGCTGTACAAGTAGGCGTGGCCAGGGGGCGGAGGTGGAGGTGGGTGAGGGGGGGGCGGTAGAGGGGGGGAGGCAGTCACACGGTGCACACAGGGGGGACACAAAACACACGGAGACACTGGGACCATCATCACTTGTTGACTTGAGCACGGCGGTGTGGTGACACCGTTTGAAATGAAGAACACAGGAGCACTTCACACCTGGCTGCCTCCGTGGGGGGGTGGGGGGGGGGGGTCACGCAGGTAACACCCGTCCTCACGCTTTTGATCTCACTGCGTTCAGCTCAGCACCCGAGGTCCTCTGCAGAGGTCACGTGAACGGACAGATCTCTGTGTGGAGACGCAGCGTCCTGGATCTCATCAAAGGAAACATTTGTGTTTGTGTCTTTGCGATGTCGTCTCCATCTTTTGTCTTCAAAGTTCGTGGACTAGACAAGCACATGCAGTAGTGGTTTATATCGTTCTGTAATATCTGATCCGTCTTTTTTCTGTCATGGAGTCGTCGTTTCCAATGATTTTGTTTTACTTTTTCCGGAGCGTTGTTCAAACTGAGATTTACACAAAGGGACAAAGCGATTTGTACAGTTTTTCTTTCCTCCGACGTTTCCTCTGAACGATGGCTGAGCTCGACCGGGTTTCCCTGACAAGTGATAACGTGCATTTGTTAAACAGCCATAATTTAGAAGGGCCAAGGAGCTCAGCATGTTTAGATGTGTGTTGTCTGGACGGTGCATTCGAGTACAGCATCTTAAACACTGAGTCGTCTGCTGGTGTGTGAATATTAGGCCAATTTTAAAGGAGGAAGTGATCAAAGCCTGCTGACGTATAAGGACAATTTTGATAGTTTTGCCATTTGAAATGATGTTTGTATTTTTCGAGATTTGTGTTGTATCTCCTCAGCAGTAAAATACCGTTCTAGTCATCGAATAACTCCCTCATCCGGCACCTAGAGCAGATAGACCCCCCCCCCCCCTGTCCTCTGCCTCAGCCACAGGCACAGAAGCTGATTGTTATCTTATCTAAAAAAATCCAAATCTACGAAAAACCCAAACTCGGCAGAAGAAAACTTTCTTCTTTCTGCCTCCAGAAAAAGAAAATCCTGTTTATATTTGTACAGCAGCGATGTGTGTTGGGATGCGAGGCTTCTACGATGGCTAGTTCTGTACGGATCCAGAGAAAGCACAGTTTTTTATACATGTGAATTTGTTACGTGTTTTTTTTTATTTATAAAAAAAAAAGAAGAAAGGAACGTCGTTTTATGTTTTTCCATAACGGACAATCTGGATGGATGCTCTTTTTCTTTTCTACTTTTCTTTCTCATCTTGCCTTTGAACTGTACATGTATCAAAGTGGGATATAAGTGATGTGACGCACTGTATTTATTCAGCAGTTAATCTGGATATTCTATTTCATTCCTGAGCTATTTCCAGATTTTTTTTTAAGAGCAATGGTCGAAGGTTTTTAAAAATATTCAGTTTGTACTTCAGTGTGCACTTAAAGAAAACAAACTACTCACGCTGTCGTTGGAAAACATCGTAGCTCAGGGCACACGGAGCGGGACAGTCACAGATGAATGAAATGTATTATTTATTAACTGTGCAGTTCATGGATCACATAGTGTAACATATGAATGCAGAGATAAACTAGGAAATGTTCTATTATATTGCACATATATGAAAATATACATGGATTTTGGGATATTTGTACTCACTATATCTAAGATCTCTAAATGTTAATATATTTCAGAGTATGTGTATGCAAATATATGGATAGAGTAAATAAAGTCATTGTTTTTTTCACGTGGTGTTTTTGCTTTCGCAACAGTGGAAAATGTAGATCGAGAAAAACAAATAGAAGTCGGCTCAGAGAACACACACCTCCATGTGGGCGAAAGGAAATCTCGGCTACACCTGTTCTTCCAGATCTGCTGCAAACTTTAACGTGTTGTTTCGTGGCTGGTGCCCCGCCCCCCCCCCACAATATTTCATAGCAAACAGACAACAAGGTACAGATCTCCGTCGAGAGCCAACTGTCTCCTTAAATTAAATCAAGTTGCACCAAATTTCAAGCACTCATTGATATAACTTCTCTAAATGTGTCTGATTAAAGATAAATTATTCTCTTGAGAAATATCAAAATAGTGGAAAAGAACATTTTCCCCCTTTGTCCAGATCCACACCGAAACTTTCAGGATTTCTTTTTTCCACATCCTTCCTCAAAGTTTCATGGAAATCTGCTCCGTAAAAGTTACATCATCCTGCTGTCTGACAAATCAACACGTACCTCTGCCAAAGGTAACGCCCGATCTGGCCATGTTTAAATGAAAGTAAATTCCTGGATCCTCCCGTTTATCCGGATCTTCTGCAAACAACTTGTATCGGCACTTTCTTGGCTCATGAAAACAGTCAAACAAACGAGAGTTTCACTCAGAAGCACTCTTAGCTCCGCCAAGGCCCAACAGCCACATTACATTCAATCAGGCTGCAACAAAGTGCTGATTCCTTATTTATCAAGGTCCATGAATGTCAAAAAAACACCTAATTTCATAAAGTTAGTGACACAAACATTCCCGGCTCTGTTGCTTTGTCCAGTCGGTGTCTAGGCCTACAACATGTCACCGCTTCGAGCCGAGTTTGAATGTCGAGGTTTTCCGGGGGAACTCTCCCTTTAAGCGTCGTTAAATCCAAAATGACATTTTCAGCATCTTTTTATAAACCTCTTCGTCAGACAGCCTTCTAATTATCACAACTCAAGTCTCAACATCCTGTGGCTCTCACAGCCGAGCTTGCTTTTCTAAACGCATCCTCCACTAGATGTCACCAGTTGTTGTTATTGAGAGACTCCTGGTGACCTTTAAGCAGTTTAACTCCTGTCAGGTCGAATAATAAACTCCATCATTTTCACCAGGTTGACCCGTGGGAAGCGGGAGGGAGTTTGCGACACGACATCCAGCTGCTGAGGCCGGTGGGAAACTCGTTACCCAGACAATGAGTGGAAGTTTGAAGATAAATGAAACAAAAGTTGACAAATTGCTCCGGAGTCAATGCGATATGTTGGATGATGTGCGTTTTTGGATGATGACAATGTCACAAAACCAGCTGTGGTGCTGTCCCATGACCCCACAGCACACACACACACAAACACACGCACGCACACACACACACACACGCACACACACACACACTCGCTCCCATGTCATGTCTCTTTCCAGCCGACTGAAGATGAAGTATGTGGTAACACAGGGAAAGTGGTTGGCGGTACGGAGGAGGAGGGAGGTTGTAGGGTGCATGTGGGTGAGTGTGTGAGTGTGTGAGTGTGTGATTGTGCAAGGGTGGGGTGGGGGTGTCGGTGGGGAAAACCCGCTCTGGGCTGAGGCTTCTGTGGGCCTCCACCTGACACAGCGCTCAGCGAGACTCACCAGAAAGAGTAGGAAATTCCCCTTGTCTTGTCTGATCTAACAAAGGAAGTATTTGCTGCTGTGGAGGAATTTCATCCTTACTTTTGCCAAATAATAGACCAGGTTCTCTGTGTGTGTGTTTGTGTGTGTTTGTGTGTGTGTGTGTGTGTGTGAGCTCTGTCTTTGCCAACTCAGCTGCAACCTTTTTTCTTCGGTATGTCAGCGATGAAATTAGTTCACATTCATTGTTCGGACACAAAGTTACAATTCTCTTTCTTTTTAATCAAATTTAATTGAACAAAAAGCATATAAATATAATAATTAACACATAACCCCACCATTTTAAATATATAAATAAATATCAATAAATACAGATCGTAATAGATATTATTGTCAGGAGCGTAATCCTCATGAGCCTTGAACCCTAACTCTGCAGTGTCGTCCCCTGCAGGACGTCTGGTCGACTACAATCTCAGGTCAACATAAATAACATAGAAAAAAAAGTGCCTGAAATACAAATAAGGTTTCAAACTGTTACAGTTCATAGGGATTTTAAAAAAAAATCTTAAATAAGTTTGATCTCAATTGAGATTTCGACGTTTCTACATCACCATGAAGATGAATAGTAATAAAGTCTGTGGAGTCATTTTAAAGTGCAAACACACCAAAGAAGGTTTTGCCGCCCTCGGTCTCCAGCTCCGTGAACATGTTGGTCTCCGTCCACAGTTTGTCTCCTCTGTTCAGCTGGAACACTGCGCCCAGGTAGATGGCGTTGTACCAGCCCTGTCCGTCTTGGACGGCGTAATCCTGAGTCTGGGCGACCTGAGTCGGGGCGATCTGGCACGCCGACCTCACCGCACTCATCAGGGACACGTTGTCGCCCTCGGAATCAGCGTAACGCCAAATCCTGTGGCTGACAGATGTGAGTTTCGCCTCTCCATCCTTGCCCTCGGCGTCGCCGTCCCTGCAGGAGACTCTGAACGACGCCTGGCTGTAGACGAAGTAGAGGCCGGTTTCTGGGATGATGATCTGGTTGTTCACCAGTTCGAAGCCGCCCTGAGCGAACGCTGAGCCTGTGCCGCTCTCCCACACCAGCTTCGCTTTGGAATTCTTGGTCGATGCCTGTTGGCTACCTGGAAGGACAAGAAGAGGTGGAGGAGTTACAGCCTTGAAGATGTCAGGGTTCTTCTCTCCAGGGGTTTAATGCGGGAGTTAAAAATGAACAGGTGCTTTATCAGGAGAGTGGAATGAATAACTAGCGCAGCAACTTCCTCATCGTGCCCCAGGCTAACACACTTCTAAGAGGAAGCGACACATGTCACACAAGTGGAAGACAAGAGGCTGAAAGGCTGTTTGGAAAGCTGAGAAGTTGAGCTCATTGTTTGCTGAGAGCCAAGTCGAGGTGACTCACCTTCTAAATGGATGGCTGCCTTGGCTCTGCTGCTGATCTGCTTTAGTGTTTGGTGGTGATCTGAAGAGAGGAGGACACAAGTTAGTATTTGTCAAAAAAGGCTTCAGACTTCAAGACTTAAATGAACACCCTGAGATTTTAAAACAAGCAGCCGTGCGAATAATCACCTGTTTTGTTCTCATCCCTGTCCATCTTGGTCAGAGTTGCTGTTTGGCCTGATTCCTTCTGGAAGGGGGGGGGGGGAAACCGATTAGATGTGCAAAAAAGCAGACATTTGACTTTGCTGGAGTTTTAAAAATGTTTCTTATCATATTCAGAAAGAGTGCTTCTCCTTACCATGACTTCAGATCTGTTCCAGTAAGTAGAAAACAACAGAACGCCTCCTAAACAAAGGACCGCGATGAAAAGGCCCCCCATCACTTTACACATCCACCCTGTGGACGACGACTTCTCCACCAGGACCACCGTCCTCTCCTCCAGACCCGACTCCACGTCAGCTGGGGCACTTGTGTAATTCACCATCTTGGAAAATGTAAAAACTCTTGGCTGGATGCTGAGATTCAAAGTGGCTGCAGTGTGGTGATGCTCCTCTCTTTGTGTTGCTGTTCTGTCAGAATGAACCAGGATCCTGTAGTATTTATGCAGAGGCAGCCGATTCAGCAGAAGGGAAACTCCAGTGATGTCACAGTGTAAGTGGAGACAGCGGCAGCAGCAGCAGCGAGTGAAACAAACCGGGAGGGAAAGAGAAGTCACAGAATTTTCAGTGGAGTTTTCTCAGAGAGTGGAACAGGGGTTTCGAGGTTTCAGGATTGGAAAGTGGTGGGTTTCTACTTTTGATTTGAAAAAATAAATTAATAAACCACTGTGTTGTGACACACACACACACAGACACACACACACACACACACACACACACGCACACAGACACACACAACCAAACACACAAACCACATTTTTCATGTATTTATACCTCACTTATGTAGATTTATTTTCAGGTATTTTTCACTTTTACCGCAATAATACAATACAATATCAGGGAACTATCTGTACTTTCAACTCGACCACATTTATTTGCTTTACACAGCATTGCATGTTACATGTTTACATATTTCTCAAAGTAATCTGATCCAGTCAGAGCGAGCCGGTGAACAAACATCTAGATCAGATTCAGAAGACGAGTCTCAGCTATTAGGATGAGGTGATAGAACGTTGCATCAGGAGATGCAGTACTTTTAAAAGTACTTTTACTTTTAATGCTTAAAGTATATTTTAAAAGTCCTTGCTCTCTCTTACTCAGATAGAAAAGTTAATCTGGTATTTTAACTTTTTTCCTCGTACATTTCTGTTTATTAATTTATTTACATAAAGTGTTTGACTACTTCCTTCCCTGAGACACACTTGTGTTTCCATGACTTCAGAGGACATTACATTGACTTACATTGATTACCTCACACCAACCTTAAACCTAAACTTTACCTTCACATCACCTTAACTTAACTTAATTTAACTTAACTTAACTTAATCTGAACATTTTGTGATTTACATTATGCAGACTTTCCTTTTGACCCTGTAAGAAAGTCAGATTAAGGTCTCCACAAGTAATACCTGGACCACACACACTGTCTCTCTCACACGAACACACACACACAGACAAACACACACAGTGTTAAATCCATGAAAAACAAACAGTGTACACACACAGACACACACAGACAGACACATAAACACAGTGAGTTCATTACAGAGCCACGGACAGAATGTGAGCAGCTGAGGTTTTTCACTCAAATCCAAAGCTCCCCAACATTCTGAGGTCACTTCTGACCAGATGTTGAAATGCCACAAAAATGTGAAATCATGGAAACGTTCCAAATTTTTTCAGCAGCTATTTAAGTCACACTCGACTCCCCCACCCCCAACCTCCCCAACAGATAATGACACTTTGAGTGTTTACTAATGTGCATCATTTGTCAACAATGATAATTTCTCCCATTACATCATTACCGCTGTTTTACTATTTGTCATTCATCATTTGTTTGTACAGCGTCTGTCTCGAGTGGTTGCTCTCAGGAAACGAACCCTGATTATCTGCTTATAGATGTTATCATTGTGGGTTATCGACATACACACAGTTAAAGTGCTGCAGATTTTCTACTTTTCACAATTTACATAACAAGCAGAATTCAGTAGCCAGAAAAAACCCAGACTCAATCATACCCGTCTCTTATACACATGACATGATTTTATATATATACATATATTAACCATAACCCTAATTTATCCGAAGAACCCGTGGAGAGATTACAACTAATTGTTTCAAATGTCAGTCTGAAAAGAGAAAACTGTGTTAAAGGGAAAACACATTCAAAGCTTCTCTTTCTGTTTCAGAAGTAGGAAATGATGAAACTTGACAAACTGGTTTTTACACTCGTCTCTGCCTCAGTTTCCTCTTTTTACTTTCTCTCTTGACCTCGTGTGTCGGAGACGGAACTTGCTCGCCCCGGCTTTTCATCACACATGCCTAAAATATCCTCGCAGTTCTGTTTTCATGTTTATAAAGAGAACTCGCCAATCTCTTTCACTGATTCCTCATTTGAATTCAAGGGGGACAGGTGCATTTGAAAAAACTACTGATAAATGTGTTTGCATATTAAATCATATAATGTTAAATAATGTTTTGTGCCTCTTTGAATTCATGTTGTCTCTTTTCAGGGTCAACGCTTATGTCTTAAGGATGATTTTCGTCTCTTCGTGTCTGCATAGTGTGTCTTATGGTAATTTGTTTATATCTTTGTGTCAATTTATTGTACTTGAGTGATTGGTTTGTGTGTCTGTTGTTGTTTTCTCTCTCTTTGTGGCTGTTAGAGGCCTCTCTGATTTTTGTCTCTGCTTATTTCTGATCGTTTGTGGTAATTTTTTTGTCTCTTCATGGCCATGTCGTGTGTCTGATTTAAGTTCTTGTGTCGCCTGGGGCCATTTTATGTCTCTTTACAGATATTTTTGTAGTTGTTTTGTGTGTCTTTTAGTAATCTCTGTGTGTTTGTGATTTTTTTTTTCTTTCTTTGTGGTCATCCTGTGCTTCCTATGGTTCCATTGCAGTTTTAAGCGGATGTTGTGGTGTGGGAGATAAATCACACCTCTGGGGGGGTCATGCAATGCATTCCAGGATGCAAATACAAACCAACCGCGCGATGTTGCAAGATGACTTCACTGTCACCGTCATCAAATGCCCCCACATGACACACACACACACACACCTAATTTACACATTCCCTCTGACCAGTTCCCCCTTCTCACTCACCTCTTCTTGATTATTCATATGACGGCTCATCAAACCAACTCATCCGGTGTGATGAGACAGGAAGCTCATATATGGGCTGCGCTCCCAATTGTAATATTTAACCTTTTATCAAAATAATAATACCGGTATCAATCAATTTCATCTTTAACATTGTTAATTGTGTGTTTTATAAAAAAAAAAAAAAAAATTGCAAATTAATTAGATTTATAATCAAAATACAAGTTGCTTTACAAGTTGTAAATCAATCAATCAATCATTTAATCCAATTTTATTTGTAAAGCCCATATTCACAAATCACAATATATCACATAGGGCTGGACAATCTGCACAAGGTGAGACATCCTTCGGTCACCCCCCCCCCCCCCCCCCCCAGGACGGACAGCAGTGCAACAGAGGCCGTGTGCAGCAGAGCACATCAACAACATAACACTCATGAAATAACATTCATGAGAAAAGACCGTGTCAAACACGAGAGTCAAAAGTGAAAATGAAGAATTGAAGGTTGAACAATAGGAAACAGTTGAAAGCTATTTACAGCTCACACAACGGTAAAGCAAACATACAGGAACGAAAACGTAACAGAAAATAAAACATTAAAAGATGATCGAAATAGAAACATCAGAATTAGATTAACATTAATAGCAACATACGTATAAAAAAAGTTGAAGGTGAATTCTGACCCCAAGTCGTTTAGAAATTGAATGGACTGACAGAAAAGGCCCCGGTCACCTGTGGCCCTCAGCCGCGTGGAATGGTGAGTACACGACTTTTCTCTGCAGGACTTCAGGTGTGTCGTAACCTTTTTAAAAAAAAAATCATATCTCACTTTTAAAATATACAAATCCAAAGCAGCCATCTTCAAATTTATAATCATGACCATATTTTGGGAGGGTTTATCTGTTGCTTGTACAAACATGAAGATCCTAAAGACAGGATGTTGTTTTAAGAGCAGATCTCTATCACAATAAAAACTGCTTGCTGCTAAAACTCAGAACTGGTGTCAAAGGAACTTTAATAAGTTATTTGATGGAAAATCTGACATTTTCCTTGAGGAATAAGGTGGAAAACCTTCCCAGAAAATGTGAGAAAATTATATTATGCTGTTTATTATCATATCATTCTTTTTGTAACCTGCACTATAGCGTTAATATATCACCACACCTGATATTCTGTCAGTTTTATCAAGCTGTAGAATCTGTTGAACCTGGCTGAGCTGTATTTTCCGAGTCAGAGGTCATGTGTAATGTGTAACTCACAAACTCCCACTGGATTCCTCCAAGAGACAAATGGCTCTTTTCATGAAGTGGGGGAAACTAAACCTCCCTCAGTTTGAGCGCTCATATCTTCGTGGCCTTTCCCCTTCCCCGTGTGCCTGGGGCTCTGCGAGTCCTCCTCTAATCGTATGCTGACATATTCCCCACATGTAACTCCCACTGCAATGAAAGCTTTTGTTCTCCAGCCGAATTTGGTTTTTTTTGCACACGGATTGCATCATTAAATCCCAGGATTGTGTGGTCATCAGGCAGCGGAGCTCTGCCACTCTGCTGACGAAGATCCCCTCGGGGCAGGAAGGAAAGGATGGGAGGAAGGAGGGTGGGGTGGGGCAGCAAGGACGGAGGAAGCGATGGAAGGAAGCTATGGCAGGCCATTCAGATGTCCTGTTTAGGCGAAGAGCTCTGTTTTCAGATTGTGACACAATCACAGGTGCAGGTTTTTGAAGAGGCATAAAACGTACATAAATCCACATCAGAGGGTTTGGTTTCACTCTGATCGTTTGCTCTCTTTAGTGAAACCATGAGAGGGAGTTGAGAGAGATTAAACTAGGCCGGAATGAGGTTTCACCACAAAGGTGGCTTCCGCTGCAGCTACTGTGAAGTCTGGTGGCCCACAAGCCTCCAGCACGTCCCCAGTGCGTTACACTTTACCCACTGTAGGTGTTTCACCTCCTCAGTTTCCAATATGAATTGATTTGAAACCCAGAAGTTCTGATTTAGATCGTTTTTACATGATCTTTTGGCCATGGAATGAAGTGATACTCTCAAACTCGGGGGCATGTTTACAGCATCAAGAAATCAATTTGACTAAGTTATACCGAATATATATATATGCTGGATTTAGCAGGAGAAAATGCCTCAGAGAAAAAACTATAATAAGTTAGAAGAGGTTAGAAAGTCGTGTGTGTGTTTGTGTGGGTCTGTATGTGTGTGTGTGTGTGTGTGTGTGTGTGTGTGTGTGTGTGTGTGTGTGTGTGTGTGTGTGTGTGTGTGTGTGTGTGTGTGTGTGGGTGGGTGTGTGTGTGTGTGTGTGTGTGTGTGTGCATCTTTATGTGTATGTTTGTGTGTCTGTGTGTATGTGTGTGTCTGTGAACTAACTGAACGTTGCCCGTGAGGCTAATTTGAACTTCCACATCACTTGTGCTATTAAATTTCGTTGGCAGGATGTGAACAAATTCAGATTTAAACTGTGTCTGAATAAGTACGACATTTTTTAAGAGCAGAAAGTTCTCCAACACAATTTAAAGAACAGACACAACAGCTTTTGTGAAATCAAAGAAAACCAAACAACAGTCAAATGTAATTTAAACATTTTCTTTTCGAATTTGTGTCTTAGTTTTTTAGTTCCTGTCTTTATTCTTGTCAGTAATCATAACACTTCAAGTCAGAGGTTTAACCCTCTGAAGTCAACGCTCTATTAATATCTATTTATTTCACATGGAGACGTTAAATGAAAACCAATTAAAAGTCCTGATTTGTTCCTTTCATACAATATCTCATTATTTGTAGATCATAATCATAGATTGTAAATAAAGGTGCTTCTCCACTCTGGTTCCTGTCCCCTCTGCTAACATGGAGGAGGGGGGATTTATGAGCTATGCTGCAGCCGGCCAGCGAGGAGTGATCAAGACGCTTTGGCTTCACTTCAGAGGAGAAGTCATGTCGTCATGCTGGGTATTTTTAAACTCTCTATCCGACATGGATCAGTGGAGGGAACCTCCCTGCTCATAAACACAACAGTTACATCATCACATCACCTTATACAGTTGTTATTGTGAATGTGCATTGTGAAATATCACTTATCTGTTCACACAAAAGACACAAAGCAACAATCGCATTTATCTGGATTCATGCTTCAGGACACACATCAAAAGTCCAATAGTCACTTTTCTTTTGGGGAAATACTAAATAAATGCTAAATATTATTAATTAAAATACATAACAGAAGTCAAACTATAGATGATATGCGTTACAATCTAATTTCTAAATCTTTTTTGTTGGATGTTCTACAGACAAATAGTCTCTGTTTTAAATTAAAGTTAAACAAATATATAAAAATCACTTCTCTTACGTCTTCGTCACCTTTGCGCTTCCTTACAAAACCTTTCACACTCTTGTTCTTTCACAGCCTGTGTGAGAGTAATTGAATTTTGAATCTAGGAGAAGCGTTTACCTGTGAATCAGTGATTGGTCCTTTCGGCACAGTTACAGGTGACCCAGGCTACACTCTGGCTGCTGATTGGTCGACTGAGGCTAATGACTTGTTGGCTCCTGTTTTCTTGGAGAGAAAAAAAACAACCCTGTTGCTAAATGGATTTTCTGCGAGTCACCGGAAATGTACCGGCAACACGTCACGTTGCTATGACAACAGGCTGGAAGGCGCGGGGCCGGTGAAGCAGTGGAGGTCATGGAGGTCATGGAGGTCATGGAGGTCGGTTCCTGTCAAACCCAAACAAAGCTGCGGCTGCAAGACGTCGGTCAGACGTGAACACACAGTGACGAGACACATATTTATAGATTCTGTGTAATTTACACTTTCCTAAGATACGATTACATCCAATGTCCAATGTTAAATATCCATCAATAAACTTAGAATAGAGAAGCTCATGCTACAAATGAGATAATAATTCAAACCGTGGCTTTTAATCATCACGTTTTGAAATTTTCAAAGTAGTATAGGATACTTTAACGAGTATAGGGTTAGAGTTTTTCAGAAGAACTGATCATGAATTTAATTATCTCTTTGGTTATATTCAGTTCTATGTTAAAAAAAAGAAAGAAAAAAAAGATCCCTTTTAATTTCAATTGTTTTTCACATGTGTCTTACAAAATCACATTAACTAAAAGTTTTACTTGGAATATACAATATTCAAGATGTCATATTTTTCACCCTGGCCTTGCAGGTCGCAGCAGCTCATCACACCGGTGGTGACTGGAGCAATGTACGAATCAAACAAAACAGTCATGTTAGGGGCCTTAACAAACCATCAAATAATTATAATAAGTATCTGTTTAACTAAATAACATTGAAAGAAATGTTTCCAAAATGATGACGAATGCACAGTTCTGTAGTTTTGCAGTTTTAGGAATTAGTTGTTTATGAAGTAAGCAAACCATTAAAAATGCTTTAATCAGGGAACTTGTTTATTACTTCACAGCTTCTGCAGAATATGATGTATTGATAGCTTCAGTCATGTTCCGCACGAATGAGCCGAGTAGTATTTAAAGAAGTCATTTAAATTCCCTTGAAATTCCGACTTGTTACTTCCTCTTTCCGTCATTGTCATGTTTCCGCCGTCATTACTCATGGTCACAATATTAATCAGTGATGTAAAGTTTTGGTCAGAGTTTAACATCAATACGAGAGCAGCAGGGTCACGATGCAGCTCAGAAAACCGTCCTTGCAGATGAGGCTGAGCGGGAGGATTTCAGTTTGTTCAGATGGAGGCTGCTCAGACAGGCTGTGACTGTAGGGTTTAAAAAACTCTTCCTCAGTTTCACTTCCATTGTTGGTCTTTTTTAGCTGATGTCAGAGGAAAATAACTTTTCTTAAGAACAACAGGACACTGACCGTATTGTTTTCAGATTTTCCCACTTTCTGATTATTCAATTTTTTTTTTTCCCAGCCCGAGGTCCCTTCTGTAATCTTTAGGCCTGTGTTGTGACACAGTTTGACCTTTTTGTTGCAGCAAAGCAACAACACAGTTTGTTGACTTTGTGTTTGCAAACAATGGCTGAAATGAGTGAAACTTTATCCACATTTCTTCTTCCTTCATCACACTGGAAAATCTATATTTGTAGCTACTTGCTCTCAGACCGTTCAGAGAATCCCATGATTCAGCGTCAGCACCCACATGTGACTGAAACTCTACAAAACATTAATAAATACAGAAAAATCACGCCGGATTATGGAAAGTACGTCCCATCAACATGACTTGAGGTCAGGGGACTGATCTTCACTGACAAGACAGAGGAAGTGATAATTATTGTATTCCCCTCATTTTTATAAGCATGAAGAAAAGCTTTTTCTTTTCTTTTCATTTCCTCATTTAATGGTGGTTTGCATTAAACAGGAAGTGTGAGTAACAGCCTGATTTAGTTATTTATAGATCGGGGGGTTCGTGTGACTTGGCTGTTTTAGCTCATAATGTCCTTTACCCAGCAGGTAATGTCGCTCCCCCCCCCATCCAGTTGGTAACAGGATTACACAAAACATGGTGGAAAGAAGCAGAACGGGTCAGAGAAGAACCTTTTAGTTTGGCTCGGGATCAGAGGGCAGATCCATGATTTATCTTTCACTTTCTTTAACATTACAAAATGGAACATTTCCGAAAAAATGTCAGTAAAATGTCCACATAAATCGGGCAAATGCCACTGATATTCATGAGTGTGAGTAATTCGATGAGGCTTGATAGTGTTTAAGTGACTGTTTGTCCTTGGCGGAGGTTTGTGCTCTAATGACTGACCGTCTTGTTTTCCTTGGGGATTAATTAATTGCTCTCTTCTATCTATACTTTATACTTTATATGCATTTACATACACACATAGATTTACATGAGTCGTTAAAATAATGTAAATAACTTACAAATAGTTATAGTGCTGGAATAGCTATATTTAACATAATGATCTTATAAATGACGGTTTCTTTTTATAAATTTGAACCACACAACAGAATGAAAATAGATTTAAATGACTTCCATCATGTCCAGCTGCAATATTCAAATGCTGCTCACACAATAACACGATAATTTGATTGTATAATTCAGTACAATGACACTCTGGTACGTACATTTAGGATTTTGTTCTAATATATTTGTACTTCGCTATGGATGTGTAACATTTGAGGTTTCAGTTTATTTTGATTTGCTGTAAGGGAAAAGTGTTGTGGCTTGAAGCATTGTTAACAGTGTAACGAGTCACAATATTTTGGTTTAAATATGTCTTTATTTTATTTATGTATATATATGTACAAAGGCCTCTTTACTATTAGACTATTTTTGTTACACACACATCGCCGTAATCGTTTACAACAGAAAGTGCTTCTGAATGATTGACACAACATGGAATTATCCAAAGAATTGTTTTATTTTCCACATCATAACACAATGAATGGGTAACCCTCGTCTCCCACATGAGGAGTGTCTGAACCTGTTTCCCTCTTTTCCCCCTGGCACCTTTCAGTGTGTGTTTCCATGGTCTGACTAAGAAGCCGGCAGAAATGACAAACCCCGAAACGACGCCCACATAGTGTAACCACAGAGACATGCGAGAACAGAAAACCCAAAGAGAGATCAAGAGTGTGAAGAAGTCAGCATGTTCAGACACCTGTTCGATTCCTGCTTTCCTCTAAGTGCTGATCTTAAGGGGGCTCACGTACCCACAGGTTGTGTGAACACTAACAAGGCGAAGGGCAGCTGTGGGCCTTACACAGAGGGAAGGTGTAGCACAAAAGTGGAGCCAGTGCTATTTATAAAGTATTGGTAACAAAGTGGATGAAACACTTTTACAGCTAATGAGGTGCAACAGGATTTATTTTCTGCATTTCACACATATACTTTATTCATCCTGATCTCCGGACTTGGCAGTTTAGTCCGAAACAGAAATGCCAGGTGAAAGGTGAAAGGTGAAAGGTGAAAGGTGAAAGGTGAAAGGTGCCTCAGAGCACTGTACAGAAAGAAATGCTCCCAGTCTTTACTTTAACGACCAATTTGTGGGAGGTCGAGAAGGAATTAAACAATTAACAATAGAAAAAGAAAAAGAAGTTGTGTGTCTGATGTTGTAATATTAGAATTTTGAGGACGTAAATTTTTCTGATAAGTACGGCCATAATGATATTACTCGTGACATGGGGCCTAATTATGGGGTTTCTGACCGTGGTGTCTTTGCCGTCTATAGCCAATAATAGAATTTCACAGGGTTGTCACCGAGGCCTCTCTCAGTTTGGGCGCCCAAGGAAATTCCCTCTTTTTGCAGAACTGGTTTCCACGCTCCTGCAGTATTGCAGGGAGTGGAGCCACTCAATTTGTTTTTACCTTGCTCTCTCCTTCTCCATTTGTTTTCACATTCACATTTTGTTATGATTTGGTGTGAGAGTGAACTTGACCCCGGGGACTTTTTTATGTGGATTAAAACGAGAACTGTAAGAGCATCAAGTTGAAGCTTCATTCTTTGGAAACTTAAGAGGCTGATCTGTGATGTTCAGTGAAATACCCTAAAATTGCTTGTATTAACTGCCAAATTGGTACAAACATTCATGCACCTCTCAGGATTGATGTCAAACACTTAGTACCCTTAAAAGGTAATTCGCTGAAGTCGGACGTACAGACAAAAGAGTACATCATCATTGTATATGACGAGCTAGAAGAAGAGCATGAGCTCTGATTGGTTGGGAAGAAGCAAACCGCCCCCGTGGTATCAGTCTGATGACAGCGTTTCACATGTGTGTGTGTGGATCTGTTGTAAAAAGGGGAAGTATTGTGACGCTGCAGTGTGATGTTGCAACCAATATGTAGCTTCCTGTTTGTTCTTGTTGAACACGTATGTACAGTATCACCTTGTGTGTGTATTTACAGTTTCATCCTCGGGGGTTAAACATGAGTAACACCTCACTTTGTGCTGAGGTTTGTCAGGCATCAGTGATTCAGTTTGTTTGAGTTGATCAGGTTTGGTCACAAGTGACGTGTACCAGTGATGCTGAGAGTCGATCTGACAGAAACATGTGCTGCTGCAGGTGAAGTAGGAAGACAGCACCACCATGTGGTCATGGTGCAAATCTTAAGTTCAGAAATTGACTCAGAGGATTTTAAATACATTTATTAGAGGCCATCCCTCAGAAATAAACCATCACATTATAAATCACATTTCATAAGTTAAACAAGCACATAGCAGTCACAGATTAAACCTTTACAATCACAGCATTCCATTCATTAAAATGCAGACATCTTAAAAAACTACAAGAAAACACAAATCTCAACTCAGGTAAAGCAGGTAAAAGTAACGGCTCTACTAATGTTGCACTGATCCAGGTCATTTCGTTTTCAAGAGGTTTTCATCCAAAGCCCAGAGGATGTGACCTTGTGTAAAAAGATCTAAGGCTACATCCATGATTCTATCTGTTTGTTTGAAAACGGAATTTTAAAACCAAAACTCACTCCGTCCTCTTGAGTGTTTTGATTTAAGGCACAGTCACACAAAGTTGAATATAAAAGGGAATATCATGGGAGGTGAAGATTTGCCACTGATGCCACTGATGCCACTGAACATGGGATTACTCATTGGGTATGTGTGTGCCCTGTAAATAGGAATTGCTTGAATAATAGCTTGTCTCTGACACTCGTAAACAACAGGCTTAGTAACGCGTCGCTTATAATTTATTTTCCATGTTGCGTTCCTCACCGGTAGCCAAGGCTCATGCCTGTTGTCCACGTTGGTTTTATTGGCTCTGAAACTCTGGAGTAAAACATAATATATGGATCTAGCCTGAGATAGAGCGCAAACCTCCTGCAACCTGCCTGATGGAGCTTTTTAGCATTTTAGTGTTTCAGATGATTAAAAGGCTTAATTACCCTGTAAAAATAAGATTCACATATTGTTGAACATGACAGAATTCTGTGATTTTGAGTATTTTCTGGTATAAAATTATCAAAGTTAAATAACAAAATAACTAAAAAAATCCAGTTTATGATCCACTCCTGTTGATAAATGCTCGTATAGGCCTACGATCATCATACCAGTCCAAGGAATAATACTTCCTCTTGTATAGTAGCAGACTCAAGAGAGCTGCAGTGCTAAAGGAGTTGATAAGCTCCCCAGAATGTGCTGTCGTGTCGATAACCCTCTGTGATATCTACGCTGACTCTGTCTTCCTCCTTGAGATTGACAATCTTGGCCACCCACACAGATCCCTCTGTCGTGCTGGGTAAGGTTCCCTCTACCAGTTTCCTCATGCTCTTACCAGATATGTGATCTCTTTTCAAAATCACAGATCTGGCCTGAGTTTTACTTGGCTGCTCGGAGAAGGTGACCTGGGCGTAGATGAGGTAGAGGCCGTCTTTCTTGCAGTGGATGGAGCCGTTGCTCAGGGCGAGCGAGCAGGATAGACAACCAGGGGATTCCTCCCAAGAATCGTTCAGAGCTGTAGGAGGGACGTCAAACTTTAGTCTCACAGAAGCATATCAACTCATGCATGAAACTTTAAGCAGTGACCGATGAGTCCTCCTGGATATAAATTGAAGCTAATATATTATACTCAGGTGCTATTACTTGAAACGGTTTCCTCACACTGTCATTGATGCAGCTCCTTTTTTAAGCCTCTGTCTAAAACACCGGGTCGCAGCTCCTGTCTCTTTAAGGCCCCCCTTCCCGATGAAGCCCGGTCTGCTCTGATTGGCCAGCTGGCTTACTCTGCTGTGATTGGTTGACAGCTTCCAACGTGTGTAGAAGTGTCAGCCTTTTGTTAGTGGGCGTGCAAGACTAGCTGCTAAGTTTGCATTATGCAAATTATGTACATATCTATGATTAGAACCCAAAGAAGTTGAAGATAAATTAATTAAATTAATTAGAAAAATATTGATGCATTAATTTCCGTGTTGAACCGTTAGGGCCTTTGAAACGTTAACACTCAGATGATCGTAACAGGTTGAATAAATACTTGATCCTTCAAATAACCTCTCGTTTCAGTCCCCTGACTATCTGATGCTGTTTGTTTCCATGCGGCTGTAATTCTACCCAAAGCCTCTGTCAGCCACATCACAGCTCTGCCTCTCGTCAGTTGTGGCTGAAGGAACCCGCTTCACACAGGAAAAGTCAGAGTGGGAGGAACACAGCGTGAGACTGGAAACATGACAGCGCTGTGTGTCTCGGATGAAGCAGTGGTTCAGACTGGGTGGGCTCTCATACACACACAGTAGAGATGTTCCGTGACATTTTCCCTTTCCTGATACAAATTCAGATACAAGTACTGTTCTGACACCAGTGTATTTAAAAAGATAACTTCGGAAGTGATGATTGCAATCATTGTTATTTGGCCGGGCTCGAGCTAAACCCTGTACGTACACACAGTGAATGCTATAGAACTGTGTTAATAATCTAGTCTGACAGAAAGAGATGAAGCAGAACAAATAAATAATGTAATACACTGACTACACCCATTGAAGCTGAAGTCCATTTGAGTTGGGGGACTTTCCAGCGTGACAAATAACCAATATGCTGACATTTAAGTTAGCTCGGGCTAACATTCACGACCGGAAACCACCTCTTCTTCACCGCTCTCAAACCATTACTTTCCAGTGGCAGCTCGGTGCAACTGCAGTTTTACAGGAGAAGCATAAAGAAAAGAGCGAGAGACATCAATCTCAGTGTCTTTTTGTATAACGGTTGTTCTGCATTCATGCTGCAGCCGAGCTGAATCAATGTCTGTGTAAAAAGGAAAGTATAGGACAAGGCAACGACGCTGTTTCCCTGGCACGTTATCTAAAAATCACACATGGGGGGTGGTCTTGTTTACAGCGATACACTGGATAGATTTATTTTATTGATTCCAAACTGAGAAATTTAAATTAAAGCAGGATCCCCCAAACTGCATTTAAATCCATCTTAAAAAGCTTAATCAACGTGTGGTTTTAGTTTATGATTATGATGATGACGAGTATTATTACATTCGATAAATTAGAGAAAGTCTGACATTGAATGTTAATGTTTTAGAAAAATTATAATGTTCCTTCTCACCCTGGAAATATGTCAAACTAACAGCAGTGAGACCGACTGAAACACGAGGGTTCAAAAGTGCTGCAAACATCACCTGCGCACTAATTAGTTGACATTTTAGATTTGCCCTCAAGCAAAAAAAGACAAAATAAAGCGTTGTGAGTTACAGACTCATCTATAGTCAAATCCAAAGGCCTTGCTGCGTCATCAGTTTACAACACAAGAAGAAAATGAATCTGAGTATTAATCAGTTTAGGTCTACTTACACTTGATCAGCTGGATGAATGAGGGAGAAGATCCTGAAAATCAAAAATCATTTGTTTGTAATAAACTCGTATAAAGGTTTGGAAAACTTGAGTCACTGGCAATAAAGTCAGTAAATTAATTTCTTACCGACTGACTTCAAAGGGGCCTCTAAAGGTGAAGGGTTGACTGCAAAATAAAAAGAGTTAAATCCAGTGTCATTCGTACCAATGTGTTTTTGTTTTTTAACAAAATGCTACAACAAGGCATCGTTTGAAGTGAATACAGTAAAATCTGCTTGACGTACCTGACGGAATGACGTCGTCTGGCTTCATTGTCGAGACTGCGTCCTGAAGAAGAGAGAAAGCAAACCTTCATCATCATGAACCTCATCGTCTGCATCTCTCTGGTCTTCATCATCCCTGTTGTACACAGAGTTCAGGACCAAAAACTTCCCTCACACCTTTCAGGCGTGAGGGAAGTTTGTATTTTGTGACAGAGGAGAATAGAGGAACTTCCTTATTACTATTTTGAATTTACCCAGCAGCAGTTCTGCAGTAAATTCTAATTTGTAATGCTTCTACAGTAAATCCATTGTACCCATCAACAAGAGTCATACATTGTTTTGAGTTGCATTACATTGTGTAAATGTTGTGTTCTTTTATCCAGCATGTACTGTATGTGTACATGTATTCAAACACTGAAGAGCATGTGAGCCATTATGCTGCTGCCACCCAGAGGGGCTAAATGGGAGTCTGCACTTGATACAGTGAGGTAAAGACCAGAGACTAAAGATGGATGACATGTGTGCTCCTCCAAAGTGAAGCCAGAACATCTCACCTAGAGTCCCTCCTCCTCCATGTTAGTGGATGGGTCATGGGTCAAAGTAAAAGTCAAATTACATGTTAAATACTGTGCAGGAAAATTCCACTGACCAGTGTCTAAGGTTGTGGAAATGCCCTGACCAGGTGTCTCACTGCTGTGACATTGGCAAACAGGGAGTTTGCTACAGTGGACGGACACAGCAGATAGACATGATGAGGATTTCATGTCTATTTCTTATTACGTTTTATGAAGCACCTCTTTGTATGAGTTCTGGCTTGTCTTTTTTTCATATTGTCTGGTAAAACGCCTCTTTGTATAAGTCCTGGCTTTTTTGAACTTGCGGCCAGTTGAGCACTGGTGCTTGTTGTATAAACTCTGCAGAGCTTATTATTATAAAGACTCCAAAGCAACTCCAGTCTGAGAATTTCATTATTTCAAATCTCAAGAGGAATTTCCATGATAATACCTTTAAGTTCTTATCACACCGATTTCTGTGGCTGTTTACAGTAACTTTGGTTTAATTGTTTATTTGACATTTTAATTTGGTCCATGACTCGTCTACTAACATGGAGGACGTAGGGTTTTATACAGTCTATGATAACGACGGGATAAGGAGCTGCACTGACACAAAGCATGTAGTGAGACTGCTATCTTCACACGCACAAACTCTATGAGCACAGGTGATGGATTGAATATACAATGGCACAGTTATAACATCACGTTATTTCTCGTGTCATGTGTCAGAGTGTGTTCCGGTTCGCTGACAGACGACACCTGGTCGGTGAACGTGGATCTGTTTGGAAACAGGGGAACTGACCTCGGGGGACTTTGGTTTGATCGAAGTGAGAAACGCGGCCATGACCACCACAGCCACCGTGAGGAGACCACACCACACCTGGAGCAGCAGGTACTTGTGAGAGGACCTCGAGTGACCCTCCATCCTGTCACACACACACACACACGCATACACTGATGAGAAAGTGTACTGGTACATTTGTTCAAGTACTGTACTTAATTTGTTGATCATCCTGTGTTGCATAAAAAAAGAAAATGTTGGAAAAAAGTCTAAAGCTGCATATACATTTTGTTTTTACCAAACTGTACAGAAAGTAGTAATCAGCTTGATTCACAAGGGCTTTTTTCTGCCGAACAAGTGCTTTTATTTTGATACATAATGTTTATTTAGCTTGATATACTTTCATACTTGAGTGTGATTTGTAATTGAGTATATCTTTTATTGTTAGGACTTGGATATTTGTGCTTTTTCTTTGATAAAGGATCTTGATACTTCCTCCATCGATGCCATTGGGCCAACAAACACAAAGCCAGTCAGGTTTAAACAGAAATCCCTAAGTTTTTTGTCAATATTTAAATAACATATTTGGAAAAGAAGACAAAGGAGTTTTAAAGTGTAAAAGCCCCAGAGTGACTTCATAGGACACATTGCATTATGGGCAAAGGTGTCCTCATAGCCACCACTGTGCTGCGTCTCAGGGGTTTTACCTGAGTGGGGGGGTTTGTGGTACTGCAGAGTGGGTGACATGCCTTGGTACACTTTGTGGTTTGGTTGGTAATTTATTTTGACAGAGACTGAAACTCAAAGATTGACATCTAAAACAACTCTGACCATGAACAACAAGAAGTAACATGCAGTCAAAGGTTATATATACCGAAGTACTTTTACTGAGTTACCGTACTTAATTACATTTTTCATGTATCTGTTCTTTACTTAGGTAGACTTAATTTCATGTACTTTTACTCCACTACATATATCAGCAAATGCGTGTACTTTCTAGGCACATTTTTTCGGCAACTGCCCCTAGATATTTTGGGGATGAGGATGATAAGCAGCTGTGACTCATTTGGGAGGACACTGCTGAACTTCACGCTCTGCGGCAGTAATCTTTATGCTGTGTACACAGTGTACTACGAGTGAATTAGATCACACCTAAGTATTTGATGCCCAGAATGTGTCTGTCAATCACACACCAGTGGAACAGGAATGTTAAGAGACACAAACGGTAATTTCCACGAGCACACTTTGTACCCTGGTCCAGGCTCTTTGCTCTGATTTACAAATACAGCGGGTGTGATAAGCAGCAGGTGTAATTCAGCTCAAAATGAACAGTGAGTTCAGCATTAGCAGCAAGTTTATCACATAGTCTATACTTATAAAAAATTACAAATATGCTGAAATAGTTGTTTGCCTCTTTTTCATTAATTATATGAAGAAATCTATATGTGATCATCTTCAGAGTCTGCAGGGAGGAAAACACTGAACAGGGTTTATTTGATTTTAACAGACTGCAGCACATCATGAGTGACTCGTATTTTCTCGTCGATTTTGTATCTTAACATCCAAGGACACCCGAGTATATGTCATAAATAAATACATGAATAATCAAAGTAAAACCAAACGTTAGAATCAGATTAGGAGACACAAACCCCTGCCATTACAAAAATATGTGACACAAGAAGAGTTAAGAGTTTTTGAAATCAGAAAATTCAAACTGATTCAAAAAGCCTGAAATGTCACTATGGGTTTTGTTTAAAACATGTTGTTATTCCTGTTTGACAGTTACCCACAGACAAAAACACTGAATAAAAAATATAAACATTGTTTCAGAGCTATCACAGGAATATAAAACAATGCTTTGACAGACGTGTAAGAGAGGAACCAATTTCCCTCTCTGAGTCCTCACTCACCTGCTGTGTGTTGCTCCCTCAGAGTCCAGGTTCATCTGCTGCATCTCTCTGAGAGACAGGTCAGGTTGACAGGGTTTTCCCTTTCTCTTGAGCTCACAGTAAAGATGACATGATTTGATCTGTGTGGTTATAGAGAGGAGGGAGGTGGCTGCAGCGTAGGTGGCTCAACATGTGGACAACAAAGTGCATTGCAGGTGGGATGAAACTCAGCAGCACCACAGACATGTGTGAAACATTTCATTGATTCACAAAACCAACATTTAGTTTCATATTATTTGGCTTCAATGCCCTCGTTTTTTGGGCAAGCTTTCTCCGACTTTTACCTTAATCCTGATAGGATTGATAAGATAAGTTGAGATGAGATAAGACTTTTGCTTTTTAATGATTGGTGGTGTGAAGTTGCTGTCCTGTAAATGAAGACGTGACAAAGTGAAAGCTTGGTCTGAAACCAGTAGCGAGAGTTTTGAAGAATGCGTGTGTGAGACAGACAGAGAGACGAGAGAGGGAGAGAGAGTGAGAGAGAGAGAGAGAGAGAGAGAGAGAGAGAGAGAGAGAGAGAGAGAGAGAGAGAGAGAGGGTCAATTTCCTTTTTCGCTTTACTGGTTCTGGTTTCACACTCCACTCATGGTGGGGGCATCCCCAACCAACCAGCCTGTGCTCCTGGATACTGTAAATGTCACCAACTCTCTCCCACCTTATTTCTATTAAGCACACATGCACAAACAAACACACACACACACACACACACACAAGCACACACCTACATACATAGCATGAGAGGTAGAAGGCTAGATGTGGGCTGTCGGGTGCTGTCCCCACAGGACGTAAAGGGAACAAACACATTTTCACTGTTGTGAAAATGCCCGAAGAGGATCGCAAGATTATCTCTGGGTGTCGGCATGATGGTTGTGAAGAAAAAGACTTACACAACAAATTGACAATAACCTAAATTATCTGTATTAGGGATGAGATCTGCTTTAAAATGGATATTAAGGAGTTTGTTTGTGAGAGTAGAGCCCAGCGGTTCCCTTGAATTGCAGGGGTGCTGCTCGTGATTTAGGGAAAGAGAAATAAAAGAAAATAAAATTACAGAAGGCCCCCTGTTCTGTAACTACTTCATGAAAAACACTCACAAAACAGTTGGGTGCAGTGGCCTGGTTCTACTGGTGGGTCGCGACTCCGAAAGGTTGGGAACCAATGGATTTAAAACCAATTCAAGCAGCTACAACAGTAAAATGCTGCTTTCACACTTCTGCACTATTACTACATCGGGATGTTGAATGTTTACTTATTGCTTTATGTATTATGGTTCTGGTTAAGGATCTGGATCTGTTCAGTCTGAATCCAAACAGTGGATTTAAATGAGGATCCCATGACACTGAAGGAAGACCAATGAAGTGAAACCAGTCTGACAAAACTGAAGAGGGGATTTCATCTTTTGTTTTCTGTTGTTCTGCTATCATGCATCTGTTTCTATCTCCATAAGAAATGTCCTGCCCTTAAGCTTACCTGCCAAATAATTGTGTTGCTAAGTGACCAAGCTTTATTTACAACTTTATTTATTTATGACAGCTCTGTCAATGTACGCCACAATCACGCTGACTCGGAGCAAAAGAACGGGGAAAGGAAGTAAGAAGTGCGATATTAGTTTCCATGTAAAACAACAAACATGTTGTTAGTGAGATGATGAAATATTAATTCTAAGTGAGCTGATGTTGCTCTTGAAATGCAACACTCCCTCTGCGGGAGGGAGTGTTGCATTTTCTGGAAAAACTGATTAGAAACTAAATTCCTTTATTTATATGAAACAGATCAGTGAGTTACTTTAATAGAGTCTTGATAAAGCACGAGTTTCCTGCCACTTTCATTTGTTATGTTTCTTTGAGGGTTTGTAAGGAAGCTCCAGCAGATTGAGTGTAGCTGAGTGTGTTAGTGACCAGACAGAATCATTCACAAAGGAATCTGTCCTGTTTGTTCTGTTCAGTGGCATCATGGGAAACCATGGGGGATATTTAGAATAAGCTATACTTCAACAGCAAAATGCATTTGTTTTATCAATTAAACAGTGATGAATTTGACCCTACACACAGCAGCTGAGTGCTGTTGAGATATCTATGTTTTGTTCTCTATCTTATGAATATATTTTACTATATTTTACCTACATTATATCCTGTGAATCATAATAGCTGTGTAATCTATAGAATTAACAATATTACAACTGTTTCTTTTATCCAGGAGTGATATATTAGTTCTGGACTCAGGTACAGGGTCAAACACAGAGTGGAACCATCTGAGGGTCAATCTGACCACAAAGTGCAGTTTGGGGATGCGTGAGAAGGAAATCCATCTTGAGATTTTCCAAGTTATTATGAGAAAAAGATATTAAATCCTCCTCTAAAGACTAATCTCCTGGGTCTCTCCACTGTGAAAAACTTCCTTTTTTAATAAGGGCATAATGGTGGGAGAAACCTGGTGGACCGGACCTTCTCTCACAGAGATGTGCTTGCAAAAAACTGCACTTTGAGAGACAGTATACATCTGGCCAATTGCTGAGTGCCCTCAAGAAAAGAACCGCCTCTGTGTTGCACTCTGTGTCTTTTACAAATACTGTGGACTTGGGAAAGTGGGGGCTCCTTCTCGACATGATCCAGTGAACCTGGTGACGTGTCCAGCAGAACTCCAGAGACTCTCTGTAAGTATTGTTCTTATACAATAAACTTATTACTGTGAAACTTTTGAACACTGATCTTGTCTAAATTATTAACCTTTCCCACTTGAACCTCGAATCAACGAACACACCGTCTGGTCCAGAAGGGACCGGGCTCGAGAGTGCCTGTACTGAGTGTTTTGCTTATGATACTTCAAATAAGTGATAATACTTCTTTACTTTACTACATTAGGATACTGAATGTTATTAAACGTTTATTGTAGTAGACGGATGGATGGACAGAGGGAAGAATAGAAGGACAGACTGACTTTATTGAGTCTACTGCCTCAGTAAATGATCTGAATACTTTCTCAACCACAGGTGGACCCACACATCCAAACAGTGCACGTAGACAAGGATCAGATGAGACTAGGGTTGGGTACCGAGAACCGGTTCCAATATGGAACCGGTTCCAATATGGAACCGGTTCCAATACAACCGGTACCTACCCGGACCGAAACGCAACGGAGATTTCGGTGCCTCATTTCGGTGCCTGAGCCAATGGAAGACTGAGGTCTCCGCTCGTCCCGCCTCCTCACACTTCCGCTCCTTCCTTCACGGGAAGCGGCGGCTCCCGCCGGGCCCCGCGGCTGCCGGTGGACAGACTCTTGTCCCCGCGCTGCCCGCACCCCGCGTGCGTCAGGGCTCCCGTGCAGGTGTGGGGGGGGGGGAGGATCTCCTCGTGAGACCTCTCCCCCGCGCATTTCCTCCGTGGCGGTGCGCCGCGACCGGGCTCCGCGACCGGGCTCCGGGACCGGGCTCCGGGACCGGGCTCCGGGACCGGGCTCCGGGACCGGGCTCCGGGACCGGGCTCCGGGACCGGGCTCCGGGACCGGGCTCCGGGACCGGGAGGAACGAAGACCACGCCGAGAAATGTTTCATAAAAGCGACCGCATTTTAGGGGGACGAAGGCGGGCCGAAGCCTGCCTGCGACAGCCCCAGCCGCGGAGACACGGGGGGGGGGGTCTCTGAGTGATGGAAAAGCGACCCTCAGTCTTCATTTGGCTCAGGCACCGAAGGCAGAGTCACGAGTCAGAGTGTGTGTGTTTTGTATTTATTTTTATTTATTTAAGTATAGTGTAAACTTTTGTTAACAGTTCGTATGTTATTCATAGTTTTAAGTTAAAAAGGGTTTTGTATTTATTTATATTTATAATCTACTTTAAACAGTTAATATATTTGGCAATAAAAAAAGCCTTTCTTAGTCAAGTATCGTTTTGTGCACTTTTTTGAAAAAAGTATCGGTTCAGGCACCGTTTAGGCACCGTTATCGTTTTAAAAGTATCGGTTAGGAACCGGTATCGGATAAAAACCAAACGATACCCATCCCTAGATGAGACTGAGGTCAGTTCACCAAGCAGAGATCAACAAAGGGAAACCAGTCCGGAGAGGAAGTTCACTTTCTGATTTCTTATGTCATCTGTTCGACTGTTTTCACCTCCATAAGAATGTCATTCCTTTTAGCTTACCTAATTGTGTTGTTAAGTGATCATGTCATGTTTATCATAACGATGTACGCTTGAGATGTGTCATCGTGACGAGACGAAATTGAACGTAAACACCACACTCACACTGTGCTTTTTACAAAGAGTTACAAAGGGGATAATGGAATGTTAGACACTGTTTAAACAACTGGATAAACACAAACATGCTGCTGGTGACCTGATTTTATATTTACCACCTGTCACTTCCTGTGAGTAAATCCGAGGAACAAGAGATGAGAAACTGTGTGAAGAAGAATAAAATCTCTAATTTATCAAATGAAATCACAAGGTTGCAAAAATGATTGATGTTTATGAAACTGCTCCATACTGTCACAGAGTCTCAGTAAACAAATACTTTTCTTGGCAGAGGAAAAAGGAAAACATATGAGTGTGTTGTAAGAGCCAGTACACAATCATTAATGAATAATCCTTTATGTGAACATGTTCAGTGGCATGATGGGAAATCCCCAGGTCTTTACTGTGGGGAGGTGGATGCTTCCTCCGTCACAAAGATATGTTGCTTCACTCAGCTCAAGCTACATGTGCTTCTTCGTACTGACAGTGAAAAGTTTTGAAGTGAATGACCAACACATATCCAGAGGGGGAAGAATGTCCGTATTCTGTATTTTTACTTTATTTATTACATTTATTTAACAAGAAATAAACGTATTAATATCCTGGGTGTCCGAGGCCCCGGCAACATCCTGTAAGAGATTGAAGAGACTGGGTTGTAATTTCTGTGATTCCAGAGTAAGGTATAAAATATTAATAACATGACGATTCTTACCTCAGTGTTAATATTTAGCAAAACTCTGTAACAAAAAAGATAAAAGTGATGGATTTAAAGAGACATCTTGAGATTCAGAGACATCAATAAATAGGCAAAAATTTGGGAATTGATAAAATGCCAAACCTTTTGTTTGAGGTAGTCTCACATTTGCCAACCTGTTATGACAAGCTGAATTTTTCAGAAATGTCTTCACCACCTCAGGCTCCACATCCTTTTGCCGAGCTTCCGTGTAAAGTAATCGACAAAGGTTGGATTAGTGCAATAATATGATAGATAACTGATCAAACTACAGCCAATAAGACAGATAACTGACCAAACTACAGCTAATAAGACAGATAACTGACCAAACTACAGCTAATAAGACAGATAACTGATCAAACTACAGCCAGTAAGACAGATAACTGATCAAACTACAGCCAATAAGACAGATAACTGATCAAACTACAGACAATGAGACAGATAACTGATCAAACTACAGCCAATAAGACAGATAACTGACCAAACTACAGCTAATAAGACAGATAACTGACCAAACTACAGCTAATAAGACAGATAACTGACCGAACTACAGCTAATAAGACAGATAACTGAACAAACTACAGCTAATAAGACAGATAACTGACCAAACCCTGGTGAAACATGAGCTGTTGGTAGATATTTTATGGGCTTTTAATGTGATAGTTTTAGAGAAGGCTTATTGATAGTTCCTGTGTGAATGATTCCTTGGAGACTTCTCACCATAAAGCATATATCTGCCGAGGGAGTCCTCTGTGTCTGTTTCCTTTAGCGGTGGCTCCGATTCATGGAAAATGATGCAGTCGGCACAGTTGGCCCACTTGCCGCTCCAGAACAGGTTCCTCCGCTGTGGCCTTCCTGGATCAAAAGCACAAGTCACCAGCAGGGCAGCGGTACTGGTCAGAGAGTTACATACAGCAGGGTGCACAAACTGTAACGTACTCAAACCAAATGAGATACAGGACCTGTCATTAGCACAAGTTCTATGGTGGCTTTCTCTTAAACGATTGACTACGTGCTGAACTTTTCATTTCTGCAGAGACTGTGGAGAAATCGTCTCCAAATTATTTTACACAGGTGTTTGGAGAGAGGAGATAAATGATATATACTGTGATAAGCTTTCAAAATGCAAGAAAGCAGATTTTCTGCAACAGACAACAAGCTGTTTCCATGCAGACATTGAGCTCGCCCACGAACATCCTTGAGCTAAAACCCCTAAGATCTAGATCCATCACAGACATTATGTTTGTTTTATATGTTGCATATGCCCAAATTAATGGGTTGAGTAAAATTGTCTTTTCAATGGTAGGAGTCATTATAAAAAGTGTCACTTCAGCATTACTTCAATCACACCCCGTTGAAAATCCTACTAGTTTATTTGACCTGAATTTATTCACAGGCCTAAGTATTTAAAGATGTAATCCCACCCAACAGTACAAAGGGAAGAGGGTGGCTGTATTCTGTAAAGATTGTAAAGCCTCTCAAGGCAAATTTGTGATATCAGGCTGTATCAATAAAAATTGACTCCGATGGAATAACAGAAACGCCTCAGAGGTTTCCAAATTCGCCATAAAACTCTGGTAAAACGATTGAATCCCTTTAAACTTGTATAAAATTCCCATCTTCGCTGTCTCTTATAAAACAGGATTAGCTTTGGCCTTCAGGAACTTTAAAGCATCTGTGGATGCAGATGGTGCCACAGTTACCCTCCAGTTCCAAATCAACCCGATCAGGATGCAGATGATAGGTCCAGGTCTGATTTATGCAGTTGTCCCCCCTAAAAAACACAGTAAGAAAACCTACATTGAACTTGAAGCAGTTTTATATTGAAAACGAATCTGCAAGATACACTCAAAACTTTCACTTTTGAAACATTTATACATTTCAACTTCTTCAATGTTACTTCCCTAATTCCATTATCTATTTAAAGTGTTGGGTTTTCTTGTTTCACATGTGCCTGACCTGTTTTAACCCGGGTGCTATAAACCAGTTTAACAAGACATGTGACATATTATCAGAACAGTCATTGATTGTATTATTTTACTAAGCCTTGCTCACTTAAATAAAGAAAAATGGGGTAGTAGTGAAGGATTAATGTACCTCCAACACTAGATACTATAAATTGATAAAAGTATTACTCAATCCAGACTTTTATGACACATTTTATGTGCTCAAATAATTACATAAAATGTACCATATAAAAATTAAGAAAACGACCTCTGAAAATGGCAATATAATATAAAAATGTTAACTGTTGGATTGACTTATGAATAACGGCTAAAATGTAATTAACTAATCACCATTGTGTCAAAGCCTCAGATCTAGAGATGATGGTAAACGAAATAATGAAATACTTTAATTTCACGTCATCTTCATTGCACTTCCAGATGGCGGGATATATATATTGTGTGTGTGTGTCTGTTCATTTCCTCACATGCGCATACGTCCGCTCAGCAGCAGCGTGTCATTAGCCGGCTCCTCCACGGTGAACATAATGTTGTCCAGTGCTTTGAACTTCTGGATGTGAGCTTCTTTTCGACTGACTGCTGCTATAAAGAACCATTTCCCAAGATACTAAAACACACAGAGATACACAGAGAGGTGGGTTGCGGCTAAAATTCAGTTACTGCACCTAGGCTGCAAGCCCACGACTTGTGACGAAGACCACTGATGGAAAGAACAGAGGCAGTGGAAAGTGTGTGTTGCAGCGTTGAATGTTTATCTCAGCGTACGAAAGTATAACTGTGACATTTCTACAGTCAAAAGAAACTCGCTAGGAAAAAACAGCAAACAAAATTGCTGTGAAAAGAAGATTCTAAACCTTCCCCAAAGTATCGTCCATATTGTACCATTTGCATTATCATAACAGAAAAACTTAATTTAGTCTCTCACCTGCTCACGGTTGACAGCGTTGGCCGGCAGCAGCTCAGGGACCGAGCAGGGAGCGACGGCCTGATACAACAAACCGTATAAATAGAGAAAATACGACAGGGCTTCATTCAACATGACTGCCACTGTGGAGTCAACACTTGAAATTGAACCTGATCAAAATGCCTGTAAATCCTGGGGACACTGAATTTGTTTAATGGTTCAACGTGTCACTTGAAAGGAGAGTGGGTGTAAGTGAATGATTAACCTGTTTAGCTGTGATAGCCCCTGACCTACAGATGAGGGGAGTGATGGGCCGAATGTTGGATTTCTGCCTCTGTCAATGTAAAGATACAGACTGAGAGTCAAATGAATCTTTTTACTCATGTTCCAAAATCAGCTTTTAGGGGAAACTCAGTGAAAGTCTCTCTCACTAACTGAGTCACCATCAAATGTAGGAAGTTGCGGTTTCTTTTTAAACAAAGCAGATCATTATAGGAAATCTTAAATTACCCTCAAATACTCAAAGGAGCCCTTTAAAAACAGAGCACTGCTCATTTGTTTTGAGTCATATCCTTGCTGAATGACAAAGTCCCACAATCTCTGTCAACATTCACCAACTGAGAATCATTAACCACATGTTTGAAGGTAACTGGACTTTTCTTTTTCAACCTACACCTGCTTGTTTGTGTTCTTTGTGGTTGTCAGATTTGAAGAGAAACGTAGAAGCACTATCATACAACACTGTTAAAACACTCGAGACAAATAAAGTCATGTGAGCATTGGACCTTGAACCTGTTTTCTAACCTGAAGACAATATCTTGTATAATCTGTATTATTTTGAATATGAGATGTACTGCTTATAGTTTGGTCGGTTGTTTGCTTTTAATAGTTGTGTTGAACTGTATTGGTTTTAATATATAATCCTGTCCAGGGACTGCAGATGAAGTCAGAAAGGCCCTCAGTAGAGTGCATCTCTCCGCCGAGGCCCAACAGTCCGCTTTTAAACTACATTCAAATTCACTAGATTTGTATTTGGATGGTGGACAGTGAAAATGTTCTAAATGCATAGAAATTGAATGGGTTCTTCCCTGACCCAAACTACACCCTTCAACCAAGTTTTTTAATAATTTGTTGAGCCTTTATCTGATTTAACTCAACTTAGGGGTTTAAGGCTATGTCGGAGCATTGTTGTGTTAAAAGTTTTGTGTGTGTATGTTAGTGTACACTCCCTGTTCCTATTGTCATTTTGCCAAATTTGAATTTAATGGCAGGACTTGTGGATGTTCTGTAATTAAGATTCAGTCCAAACACAGCTAATATTCTTGCTTTTGTTATAAAATCAGCGCAGTTTCTAAATCCCTCCTCCTTAAATATTCAAAAATCTTTCAGTGTTTGTTTAAATTGTTCTTCTGCATTCTTTAGTGATATTTCAAACATTTAACTTTATGTAAACACGACCAACAACAACAGAATCTGATGTTTTTTTAACTTTTTAATCATAATGTTAACGCTGAACAAACCAGTGCATGTGGACTTTGCATTTAAACCTAAACCAGAGGGCCACATACACAACATAAACCTGTTGTTAAGTGTGAGGCTCGACAAATCCACTGAAGTCGTCTGTTTCCCCAGTGACTGACAGAAAGGAAATGCAGGGATTTATAAAATAAGGCCAAGCGCTGCCACCACCACTCGAGTGTCAGTTTAAACATTTCTCAAAATGTGTTTTGGAATTACTCCAAGTCACATCTCCAACTGCGATTATGTGAGTTATTTCTTTATTTACTACTGGTATCTCTATTATATAAATTGTCTCTCTCTTCCTGGTGCTCCTGGAGTTTGGCATCAGTGCCAGGAGGCCGGTGTGGTGACCTCCGTGGTGACCTCTTCTTCTCGCCCTCTCCCTGATGCCATCCTAGGACTCCCCCTTCAGAACCGACACCAGCTCTCCGCTCTCCTTCAGCTCCTTGACTATGTCCAAGCCTCCGATCAGCTCTCCCTTCACGTAGAGCTGGGGGTAGGTGGGCCAGTTGGAATAAGTCTTCAGACCCTGCCTCACCTCCTCGTCCTGCAGGATGTCGAAGGTGTCATAATCCACCCCGGCGCCGTTCATGAGCTCCAGGATCTGCCTGCTGAAGCCGCACCGGGCCTCCTCCTTGTTGCCCTTCATGAACAGCATCACCGGGCTCTGGTTGATGACGCTCTTCAGCCGGTGCTCCGGGGTGGCGGCCTTGGGGCAGGTGTTCTCCAGCTCCCCGGACTCGGCCAGCTCCTTCACGATGTCCAGTCCTCCCACCAGCTCCCCGTTCGCGTACAGCTGCGGGAAGGTGGGCCAGTTGGAGAAGACCTTCAGCCCCTGTCGCACCTCCTCGTCGGACAGGATGTCGAAGCTGCTGAACTGGACGTTGTGGCTCTTCAGCAGGCCCACGATCTGCCGGCTGAAGCCGCAGCGGGGCTCCTGGGACGAGCCCTTCATGAAGAGCATGCAGGGCGCCGCGTTGATGAGCTTCTTCAGCCGCTGCTCCAGCTCCGCGGGGCCGCTGTCCTCCGCCGCCGCCCCGGCCCGGCTCCCGCTCCCCGCCAGCCGCTGCACCTTCTTGGTCAGCTCCGGAGCATGGGCCCCGTCCAGGCTGTCCACCCGCTCCCCGGCCTTGAAGAACAGGAAGGTGGGCACCGAGGAGATCTCATGCTTCTCCGACACCTCCGGCACCGCCTCCGCCTCCAGCCTCACGAAGGTGGCGTGCGGGTGCTGCTTGGCCAGCTCGGCCATCACCTCGTTCATGTGCTCGCACTGCGGGGCCCAGGCCGCCTGGAAGTGCACCACGGTCAGGCATGGCCCCGCTTTGGCGAGAATGTCTTCAAACTGCCGCTGGCTCGTCGCCTCCACGAAGTTCGCCATCTTTCTTTGCCTCTGACTAGCACTTCCGGTGTCACCTCCACGTCACATCCGCCGTGCAGCCTGGTAGCTTCCAGGTAGCAGAGCTCGTACCAGGAAGTGAATCGCGTCTAATTTAGTGATAAGAACCCGCTGCTGACGCCGGATAAGCCCGACAGCTAGCTCGACTGCTAAGGTACAGTTCCTGCTAAAGAGAACCCAGAGACCCGCTGCCGCCGGCACGATAAGCTAATTGTACCGGTTCGTTTCGTTAGCATTAGCTTAGCCCGCTTGGCCACACTGAGGACGTCTGTTAAAGCTAAGCTAACCCCTGCTAACAAGGGCTAGCGGCAATTAACGGTTGCGGGCTAATGCTAGCTGGCTAACGTCCGCGTTACATGTTATAAAGTGTGTAATTAATGTTCACGCGAATGACACCGAGACACACACACGACAACGTAACGTCACCGACGCGAAGCTAACAGCAGCGGCCACCAGGCTAGCGTCGGTTGTCGTCTTTTTCACATTTTATCAAATCTTTTTACTATGATTATGTGAAAACAAAAACAAACACAAGACGAGCTAATTAGCCGTGGGTTCCCATCGAGTCCCCATCACATCAGGGTTAGTGGTAAAACCTCTAATAGTTCGACTCCTGTTATTAGTCTGGACTGACAGTGGGGGGGGGGGGGGGGGGGGCAGAGGCCTGTGTCCGAGCCTTTGTTTGATTTGGGTAAATATCAAAAGGGAGATTTAATCGCCTTCGTCACGCCTGAACCCTGCATCTAATTAAAAAATCTAATTTAAATGGATGTATAGTTTTGAATTTGGTCTGCTGGTTCTCACATTTGGACCAGATCTAGATCCACAATGCCACAATACACTATGACTTGTCAAGTCTCGACTCAATCGCCAGGATCTTCCTTGTTTTGTCCATCCAAACATCATCAGACCAGGTTTACATATGAAACCACTGAAATAACAGTGAGAATGTGTTTATAAATGTTTTTTAGATCCGCAAAACCTCGATTTTATTATGAAAATATGAAAAGGGTGATTAAAAAAACATTTTATTAAGACTCGTCACACCTGTACTGTACTAACATGTAATAAAAATACAGTTTAAATTGAGTATATATTTCATGATGGTAGAAGACTGTAATAACTCTGTTTTTCTCACATTTTGATCAGATCTGGATCCACAATATCACAAGATATGATGAATAATATATTAGACTCTAGATTTGTAAAATCTTAACTCATTTAGTAAAAACACAAAAATGATTTCTCCAGCTATTCGTCTCTCAATACCTCATCAGAGCAAGTTACGATAAAAAAAGAGTATATTTAAATATTCTATTTGGTAAAACCAGATTTTTCCCCTTCTAGACCTCATCATGCTGGTTCTAGTTTAGAAAAAATGTTAGACAGGTTAAATCTGGACCACATTTATCCAGAGGAGCCTCATCACATTCAGATTTGGGACATTTTAAACCAGAATTTGCCACCAGCTCCTTTCTATTTTGCACGTGGTTATTTTCTTGATGTTTTTAATAACTACTCTGTTTGATCATAGTGTGGACTCTAGTTTCCCATCAAGCAAAACATGCTGAACTTTCACTGGTCTCTGTTTTCATCAGTGTTTATCTAGTTTTCTTTTAAGTGATTGTTTTTGAAGATGTGCGTTAACCTTCTGACACTTTAAACATTTGCTGATTAGTCAGTTACTTCACATAAAAATTAACAGATCAACTAAAGCAATAACAATTAGTCATAGTTGCAGCAATACATGTGATTATTGGTTGAGTTAGACATAAATTGATCGGGGTAATGTTTAAATGGTTGACAGGTTTATATTTTAACTGTAAAATGTCTTGCTTGGTGCATCCTAATTGTTTAATTCTATTCATCTTTTTATGATACAGCAACACCATGGAGGAACAAACTGCAGAGATAGAAGTGACGGTCAAAACCTTAGACTCACAGAGCAGGACCTACACTGTCGGCGGTCAGGTAAATTCTTCAATTCCTTCTGAATTCTGAATCTGGAGAGCATTCTCATTACCAGTCAGCCTCTGAGGTCATCCTAACTATGGTCTCTTCCAACCTTTTGTAGTTGACAGTGAAAGAGTTCAAGGACCATATTGCTCCCTCAGTGGGCATCCCTGTGGACAAACAGAGACTGATCTACCAGGGCAGAGTGCTGCAGGATGAGCGAACTCTGGCAGACTACAGTAAGTACTTAATTAATTGTGATTTAATCTTGTTTTAAAGGGACATTTAGGTTTCGCTCTGTACTACTTCCTGTGTTGGTTAGTTTCAGTGTGACACCAGTTCTCTAAAAAACGGTCCCACGGTTATTTATAATAACAAGCACATTGTTCAGTGACATTTCAGCAACACTTGTTGGCAAATAAGTAGAGTAGAGTTTAGTTTGAGGTTTCCTGTACAGCAACTTTTTATTTTGGTTGTGGATCACTGCTGTGGTAAAAAGTAATTACAGTAAATTGCATCGTATAGCTCCAGTTAGTAGTTGCAACATCAATTAATAAATTAGCTGTAATCATCAAGCATCTATCTTGAATTATCTTCTGTGCCCAGATGTAACTGTAGTGCTCTTGTTGTCCCAGATGTGGGTGGCAAGGTGATACACCTTGTGGAGCGGGCGCCTCCTCCGCCCTCTCAGCCTGGCTCAGGGTCAGGAGGCACTTCGGCTGACAGTGGCCCCTCCTCGTCCTCCCAAGGAACATCCCAAGTGCCCCCACATGATCGCAATGCTAACAGCTACGTGATGCTGGGCACCTTCAACCTTCCTGTCAACATAATGGACCCCCAGCAGATACAGGTACACGTTTAATCATGTTTCGTTTCATTACAGCCACGACCAACACAAAAGGTTGGTCTTGAGTGTTAACTGTGGATTCCAAAGGTTTGTTAATTCAGTGTGTTGCTCTTCTCGTGTAGATGTCAGTCCAGCAGATGGTAGGGGAGAGTGCCAGAAATGCCAGAGTCACAACCAGCACTGGGGTAAGATACAGAGTCTGCTGATAGTACACAACACCACTTGACATCACGCTGTTTTGTTAATTGTCACTTTTTCCGTTTCAGACCAACGGGTCTGTGAATGTGCACATTGATATGGACCAACCGGTGCAGAGCGAGCCGAGGCTGAGGCTGGTGCTGGCTGAAAACCTACTGAGGGACGTCAATGATGTCATCCAGCGAATGGAGGTGAGAGCTCAACCTCCAAATTATTCCTTCGGCAAAGCTCCAGAGAAACCGCCGCCTTATCAGTAACTAATACTGTCTTGTGTCTGTTTTTAGACTCGGCCGAGTGACGCATCCTCCCAAACGGAGACAACAACTGCTGCTGCTGCTGCCGCTGCCGCTCCTCCTACTACTGCTGCTGCTGCCCCTCCTCTCTCGTCTTCTTCTACCTCCTCCACTCCGTCTCCTTCCCAGCCCATGGACACCTCCCCACCCCCAACAACTCCCCCACCTGCACCCGCTGCTTCTGGACAGTCTGAGGGACCAACCCCCCAACCGGGACCCAAGTGAGATATATGATTGTTACTTATCCCGCATATTATAGTTGTGTGAGAATCAATACAAGCAATTCAGGGTTTTTTTATCAATCGTAAATTTGAATGCATCCTTACATTTTTTGGCATATAATCAATGGAATGTGTTTGAATGTGACACGTTTTGATTTCTTTTCCTCCTCTAGTCATCCCAGCCCATCAGATCTGGCAGAGATGTTGTCTGAGCTAAGGAGGGTAGAGGAGAGACTCCAGCCCTTCCTCCAGAGAGCTCACACCATCCTGGAGACAGCCACCAGCACAGAATACAACAACAATACAGTAGGATTCAAACTTCCACATAATAATTCGCTGCTGATCTCTGTTGTATGTTGCCCCTTCAGTCTTATACTCCCTTCATACATGTGGCACACTAACATATTTTATACACAGTATGTACCAAATACTATCTCCTCCCATTGCTTTGTATCTTTACCTGGTATCATACATGGGGTGGACACGCATGTTCGTTTTTTATAATCTTTGTTTCTGTCTTTCTTAATTACGTCTGTTTATATTTTGGAATCGTTATTTATAAATATCTATGGCATCAGTTAATTAAAAAAAACTCAGACAGGTAGCCCAATTGAATTAATCACCGCTTTGGAGCTGCAGAGGGCGCTGTTGTTTCATTAAATATTTGATATATCATATTTAAACTCAAGATCCATTCAGATTATGTAATCATCATCAGTTAAATGAAAGGTGTATACAGCTGTGGAGAGTTTGTTCATATGATTGGTTGGATGGATAAATTGGACCAATGTGCAGGAATCCTCGTCTATATTAATGTTCATTTTTGTAAACTATTAATGGTAAATATAATGTTTTTTTCAAAACTTTTTCTATAGCTGATATATTTTTTTTTTGAACAGGAGAGAGAGGAGGACCAGCGAACTCTCGTCTTGACAATGGAGTGTCTCCGTCTCCTTGGTAACGCCCTTGTGGCCCTCAGTGACCTGCGACTGAACCTCATGAGCCCTGTGCCACGCCACCTACACGTGGTCCGTCCTTTCTCCCACTATTCCACCCCGGCCAATATGCCTGGAGCCGTACACCACCACATCCCAGTGCAAGTAAGAGAACACAAATATATTTTAGACAGAAGGTGATGTGAACATTTTGTTTAATTCGACCTGACTGACCTCGCATCTTCACCAACAGATGAACATGGGCGCCACAGTGACTGTTGCGGCTAACGGCACTGAGGGACCAACCACGACCACCCAGTCGGCCAGCCAGTCGGAGCAGGCAGGTCAGGGACAGACCTTTCCCCCACAGACTTCCGCGTCCAATCAGCAGGCGGGACAGGGACAGGCTGGCCCCCGGGTCATCAGGATCAGCCACCAGGCAGTCCCGGTGGTCATGATGCAGATGAACACGGATGGTGTGTTGTCCCGTTTCCGTCACTGATTGAATGCTCCACTTCGTTAAAGGCGTTTGTCTGTCACGTTGCTGGGCGGCAGTGCATTGGAATAGAATGACTGCACATATGGCACCACTTCATCCCCCAACGCCACGAGCGTTGGCCGACTGGTCTGAAGAATTTAATGATTTATAGGCTTAAATCTAATCAGACTTTTGTTTGTTGAATAAGGATGTTATTGCAAATGCACTTCTGAGTGTAACATACTATTACACAGGAGTTAAAACATTTTTTTGTGTTGTGTTTGTGTGCAGGCCAAGGTGCAAACCCTGCAGCAGCTGGTCAGCAAATGCCCGGACAACCAGGTAAAGGCCAGTTTAAAGATGATTAATCAATAAATTCATGTCAAATATTAGATCAAATTTTGTAACCCTAACCCTTTGGTCAGGAACAAAACATTTTAAGAACGAAGTCGACTTTGGCTTCAGGAAACAATGTAGGAACAATGATAATGATATTAATCATTGATAATGAAATGTTTTAGCTGAAGCTATAAATCCTTAATATATTAACATTAACTAATCAGTCTTATTTTCTTCTGATCACAAAAACAAGAACTCATATTGTTCTGATTCCCTGCTCGCTCTCTGCCTCCAGGTGCCCTCCCCCCCGACTTTATGCGGAACCTCATGCAACAGATCAGCCAATACGCCGCTGCCGTAGCTACAAGCGCCGCTACCGCCGCTGCCACCGGCCAGCCAGTCCCACCACAGCCCACCCCTCCCGGCTACAACTCCACAGCCAACTCTTCGACTACCACCACGGGTCCTAACACACCCACCACCACCCCTACTGCTCCCCCACCACCTCCCCACACTGGACCCCAGGCCAGGGTTGTGTTCAGCCGACCCCCATTTGCACCCAACATGCCCCCTCCGGCGTTTGGCACTAGGGGAACCACCATCAATGTGAGGGCTGCCATGCCAGGCCAGCAGCCAGGACAGGTGTGCGGAAACTGTTTTCAGATTTGGGTCCTGCGTGATTGTTGAGGCTGATTGTCAACATATTCAGTATTTGAGACACATACAATATCTTCCCCCACAGGCTTTCAACCCTGCTGCTCTCAACCAGATGATTAGTGGACTAGTCGGACAGCTTCTGCTGCCGGGACAAATGGGTAAGCTCATCCGTTTGTTCAATTCAGATTCAGACTATTAACAGCATTTCTGTCCTTATGGGATTCATTTACTTAAAAAGAGATTGGTAATCCATTGCTGTTAATAAATATTTCAATCTGTTTTTTCCACAGCTGGTCAAACTGTCACATCCTCATCCTCCTCATCCACATCCACACCTTCCTCCACCTCCTTTCCCCCCTCTCAAACCAGCACCTCTTCCTCCTCCTCATCCTCCTCTTCCTCCTCCTCCTTTTCATTCTCCACTTCTGGACCAACACCTCCACCCACTGCAAACAATACTAGTCCAATGAGCCAGAATGAGACCAACCCCAATGAGCCTCAGTCCCAGGAGATGCCCCCAGACCTCAGCCAGCTCCTGGGTTCCCTCCTGGGTGTAGCTGGTGCAGCTGGCCCCGGAGGAGCCCCTTCCATCACTGTCACCACATCTGGTGTTCCAGCCTTCATCCAGGGAGTCAGCGAGTTCATGCAGCAGGTGAGAGTTTGAATGTGTGACACTTTGTTTGTGGATTACTTTTATTATCCAGTATTCCATCATTAAACTGATTATAAATAATCATTTTGTGTATTAAATTGTATTTTATTTAGTAAATGACTCACAGTGTATGTGTGTGGACACATTTTAAAGAAATTACTGTGGTAACAAATCCTCATTTCCTTCCCAGGCCCAGCCCATCTTTACTCCACCCCCACCTTCCTCTGGTACTGCTCCAGCTCCTGGTTCAGGGCCCAACCCGATGCCCAATCCCACTGGAGCGGCTGAAGCCCTCAACCCAGAGTTATTCACAGGCATCGTCCGTGGTGTTCTCAGCACCATGATGGGCTCCCTGGGCCAAACCCAGAACGACACAGAGAGCATCGCTCAGTTTATGCAGAGGCTGTCGCAGGCAACCAACATCTTCATCAGTCCCGAGGATCCTACTGGTAAAGAACAGCACAAAATGTAGTGACGGAGCATTTTCTGTATTCCCTTCTTTTATTTTTTGTTTTATTTGTGGTTCACAGGGTTTTTCGGCGAGCTGCTGATGTTGGTGTGCCAGACGTTCACCATGTCAGACCTGGTGATGCTTCTTCACGGCCAGCACCAACCCCTTGGTCGCATCCAGCCTCAGCTGTCCCAGTTCTTCACCCAGAACTACCTCAGTGGCAGAGAGCCCACCGACCAGAATATTGCTGTTAGTACGACTCACCAGGAATTCTCACTCATATTTCTCTTTTGTGTAATTGACCGGTAAATGTTTTATCTTTCCTTCTTTCCGTCCCACAGGAGGCTGCCGAGAGTCTTGTGAACGAACTGGAGGAGTACATCACCGAGAGCTTTGTAAGTCCCTGAAATCCTCTCCTCGTCCACTGAAATACAAAACAGTAGCTATTGAAATGTGATCAAATCATTTTTTACACTATATGATATCAATTTATCACAGCTAAGATGATCGAAGAAGTTTTGATAAGATGCCTATAGGGATTTCTCTATAGTCCATCTAGTCATTTAGGCTTTACTGAAGAAATGTTGGACCCAATTTAGTGACTGAAAAATATTTCACGAACCTTTCCGCCGAGTAATTTTAATTGCACCTTCTTCACTTTCAACCCCTTCAGAGAGAGTCTTCAGTCACCGTGCTGGACGGCGTTGATGTGACTCAGACCAACATGTCCTTCTTCAGACAGCAGCTGACTCGTATCGCCACACATATTCTGCGCTGCAGTGGTAAAAGACTATTTTTCTTTTTCTGTTTGTGTTCGTGTTGCCTCCATTTGTGTTGTGTAGGTTGTAGCACTTGAGAGTATCCTATTTAAAGTATTTATGAGGAATCCTGCTTTAAGCAAATAAGTCAACTTTACCAACTTAAAGTTAAACTGTCTCTGTAGCAAATGTAGAGAATCGTAGAGGAATTTTTTAATGAAATAAATGTTTTCATGCAATGTTTTTCCTTATTATTCAATTTCAATATTTGTTCTCATCCAGATGAGATGTTTGGCCCCCGGTTGCTGCTGATGTGTAACCAGGCTCTCTTCGAGTGTCTGGCACTCAACCTGCACTGCCTGAGAGGAGACCAGAGAGCTCTGACTGCAGTCATCAACCACAGAATAGTTAGTACACTCACTGGAAATGGAAATCTGTATTCTCTCAAATGACCAGCAGATGGCGACTCCAGTTCTTGCAAAAAGAAATGAAGTCAGTTTCTATAGACTTCTGTAAAAAATGACTCAGCTTCTCTCTTTATTTTTATAACGTTAGTAATCCCTTTTCTAAGGAGTTTATTGTCTCTAACTCTAATTTTAAGTCTTCTTCAATACAGCATGATGTTTATTTTATAAATGATGGTCCAATTTAGAGTCAAATACATGATTAAGCACCTTATACATGTGTGATTGACTTTGATAGTGACTCAACATGAGCAAACATCACTTGGAGTCATCACTTTTGTCTTTATAAAAAAGGAAGTCACACAATTAAAAGTTTGAATCAATCCAAAGAGAGAAAAATACAAAAAATAAACAACACACCAGCTGCTGTGAAGTAAAAGCTGAACTTTCTTCTGGTTGCAGCGAAGGATGTCGAGTGACATCAGCCCCAGCCTGGTCAACTGGATGACCAGCATGATGACGATGAGGCTGCAGGTGATTCTGGAGCACATCCCGATCACACAGGAGCAGATCCAAAACTACATCGTTCACACACAGGTAACGCATCACAGCCTGTTTTATTTTATTTATGTGTTAGTGGCTGATAGTGTTAGTGGCTCTCACGTGTTACTTCTCAGGTGTTCAGTTACTCACAGGTTGTTTGAAGTTTGATTGTTTTCTTCTTTTCTGTATCTATCTTTGAATTTCTGAGTTTAACATTTTATCGGTTTCCTTCCCAACTGATACACAAACTCATACTCAGGTATATGCAAATAATGTAGTGTGCAAATAAAGCCGTCCGTCTTGTCTGATGGCTCTTACATATCGTGTTCCTTTAGACAGCACGTCTGAAATGGCTAATAAATATTAGATGACATTCTTTCAGCGAGATCAGTCTTTTGCACCTGCCACACAAGAGCCTGAACGAGCACAAAGTGCAACGGTAAGCAGGGTGTGTCTTTAAAATCCTCTGTGGATCAACCTTAATATGACATTTCAGGCGCTGCTTTGACTTTTAGTTTCCTCACTTCACTCTTCTCTCCCTCTGAAGAACTTGGACAACCTCTCACCAGCTGCAGCAACCACAGCAGAGGAGGCCATGTCTGTGTCACACGACACAAGGGCATCGTCACGGGAGACAAGGGTGTTGCCTGGAGACCTAGGGGCCGCAGGAGGGGCCGCACCATTAGGTGGCGACATGGCAGCAGCGGGAGCAGAGGGAGGCAGCGATGATTCTGCTGGAGAGTCAGAGGCCTGGGCGGCTGCTGTTCCCCCTGTAAGAGAACACACAGTTTGTTCGCTGTTTTTAATAACACATCATTTTGGTTGTTTGTAAATGTGAACCAGGGCCGTGCAACAAAACAGGAGGTCAGGACATTCGGCTCCTGGACATGTTCCCCTGTTACTCTGGATGATCAGACAGTTTTTATTGGAACTTCTGCTGTAGAAATGTTTCCAGTGAAAACTGTTCTAAAGTTCTCAGAGTAGCAGGGACATGGTTTCTGGAAATACAAACAGACTGAGATCATCTTTAAACAACACTCAGATGTCCATTAATACACTAAAAAGTGTTTTGGTCCAAGAATAAGAGATGGGAGATAAATTCCAAATTGTTGTCAAAAAATTTGCTTTTACTTTAGCTTAAGTTAATGAAGCCTCTGAAGTCTGTGTTTGTCAGATCAAGTATTTCCTTACTGGGCTGCAGTGGAAGACCATCTAATTTATATATTTTTGAAGGCCTTGTATTTAAGACATTTTAGAACCTCCTGAGGACCCACAGTCACCCTGGATACCAATAACCCTCCTTGTGTATTTACTGTTTGGGGTGTAGGAGTGGGTGCCCATCATCAGGTGTGATATGATGACCCAGAGGAAGATGAAGGCCCAGCCGCCGCTGTCTGACGCCTATTTGCATGGAATGCCTGCGAAACGCAGAAAGGTGATCAGGTCGTTTCCAGCTTCACTCTTCACATTAACAGCTTCACATGTCATCACCTAATTTAACATGTTTGTACGTGTGTGTTTTCAGACCGGACAGGGTGGTGCGAGCCTCCTCTCCCTCTCTGACGCAGTGAGTCAAGCAGCCAGGACGGCCGGGGTCAGGCCCATCACCTCCACTGAGCGACTACAGGACGATCTGGAGACACAGGAGACGAAGGAAGCGTACGCAGAACAGGTATCTGCTCATTGTGTCGGCTACTAACGCCCTCAGCATTGATTTTTTATTAGGATTCTGTTAACTTTTCATTTGCAAGTTACAAAGCTGAGCATCAGGGTTCTGAAGATGTTCAGTCGTGTTTGCAGGCTGCTTCATAAAAAACTACATATTTCCAGTGTCTTAAACCTGGTTTTCAGGTTGATAAACCTTGAATTGAAACAGTTGGCTCTGGGATAAAGTGATTTATCCACAGAATAACAGATTTCATTTATTTGTAAACTTGTTGACCTTTTAATTTATTAATTTATGATTTAACTGATCATTTAATTAATCTAAATGTACGTTTGTATAACATAGAAACACTGCAAACGTCACAAAGTCACATTTTGACAAAGTGCCTCTTTCTTCCACCTCAATCTTGACTGTTTCTCTTCTTCTCCTCTCAGGTTAAAGCCGACATCAAGAAACGAGTGAGAGAAGACCCGGATTTCAACTCTCAGCAGTTTCCCAACTCGCATAGAGCCTTCTCATCAGACTCGTAATCAGCTGCAACTCACCGGCACTCTAGCTGTCTTCTTCTGTGTTCATTTCTCGGATCATCGTTTAACTCCCCCGACCACTCGCTACAGCTTCTCCCAACTGTGTGTAACGTTTTAAAGCAGTTAGCAGCTCTCTCGTCTAATTTCCTACTGCTAATGTGACTGCTTCCCCAGTGCCTATTTATTACTTAGTGTTTATTTAGGTCAAACCTTTGCTGAGAGAATGTTCCCGATCCAAAAGATGATATATTAGATTTAAGTTTCACTAAACCTGGTGACTTTAATTCTGTCTTGTTCCCTTGTGTTCGTCTGTATTTCTTTTGCTCTCTTATCCTTGTGTAGCTTTGTTAATATTGAGCCTGAGTTCTAGTTATGTAGTGGACTTTTGCCTTCCTCCCTATCAAGCGCAAGAGTAAACTTTCATGTGATGAACATGCTGTACAGTAAGCTTAATAAAAATCTTGATACAACGGAGTTCTCTTTTTGTGTGTCGGGGGGTTGTTTTGAATGTGATATATCAGGAATATCTCAAGAGAATTTCATTGCATCAGGCACTAACACTCACTTGGGCTCATGGATAGATTTTCCTGGTAAAAGGTAATTTCATAATATCTCAAGTCTGCCTCTGCCTGCGAATTCGGACTAGTTGTCACTTGGACTCTAGGTGTGTCTGACTTGATCCTGAAGGGGAGGAGTAAAAAACAGTCAGGTACAACGAGAGGTTTGCCTTTTAACACCTGACATTTATGGATATACTGAAGCCTATTGTATTCACTTGAGGAAAAAAAAATGGGCTCGGATTTTCTGAATTTAAGACTTAGTTATCCTGTTAATCCAAAAGAATAACAGCAGATTTAAAAAAAAAGAAAATAATCATCTTTTTTTCTTTAAAAATACAAAATCCGCTCAGTTTTTCTGAAGTAAAGAGATGTTTGTCTTAATTCAGCAAAAAAACAGGGCTGGTGAAGTCGGCCAACATTTCTAACCAGCATGCATTGTGTTAGGACCAGCATACATCACAGCGCCGAATCAAGTGGAAAGCGCCTTCAGATCACCTGATTAGAACTAAGTGGCCAAAGATCACAGTCAGCTCATGTGAGCCAGGAAAAAGGAACTGCACTGGGTGGAGGAAGCGTACAACCACAGCAAGGTTATTGTAGTTTATGCCGTTTTTGATGCATTAGTATACCATGACATTTATTTACCATTTTGTGTGACTCACCAAACCTTTTGCCGTGAGGAGACCAGCATGAACAGGAAAGAAGATGAACTCACAGCCAGTCAAACCTGTCTGATCACATCTGGACACATGACTGTTGTTTAAATACCGACTTGAAAAACTGGAAACGTTTCCTTTATAGATTTAATAAGTTGTTCACACTGAGATGAGGTGTGGTAATGTTTTCTTTGTTTGCAAATGCTGCAGCTCGAAAAACAGATCTTAACATATGACATCTCCCTTCCAGTAAAGATCCACACTGACAATACGAGTCGATAAAGTCCAGAGAGAAGTGACTGACGAGTGCTGGACACACTTCAGATGGACGTCACGATTTCTACATTTGACTCGCCAACACTTATCCTCAGCCTTTGTAGAACTGCTCCATTTTTAATAAACCATGAAGTTCAAATCTGTATTATTTCTATTATTTATTTAACAAACTTTTCAATTTATGTGCAGCACAATGAGCATTTGTTTCCTCCCTTGCTTGGCGTCAGAAATGACCTTTGATCAAATAGACGGATAAAAATACAGGTTACAGTTAATGACACGTTGTGCACACAGTCGATTGAATTAACACGGTGCAGATGCTGAACTATTTGACGTCAGGGTAACATTGGTGAACAGGTTACTCTGCCTGTGGAGTTCTTTATCCGCAGAGGAACGTAAACAGCCAGGGCACTTCCTGGTTGGCATCCTGTTTGGGCTGAGGAATGTGAGCGAGTCATGTGGCACAAAGTTTTCACCTCCTGAGTGAAAACTAGTCTATTTCTTACTTGATTTATTTTGGACCATTTAGGGAAAATTACAAACCATGAGAGAATAAATATTATGGGACATGATTAAGTTCATTACGCTCAGATTGTAATACTTTTTTATTCAAATCAAAGAGCAATAAATACACAAATAAAACAAAATGTTAGGTTGATAATATCGATCACTGTCTATCAAACTGGAACAGATTGGACCCAATTTTAATATTTTCCTGCAAGTCCAACACAAATCCACTGTCTGCAGAGCGTGTGCGTGTCTGTGTGTGTGTGTGTGTGTTCACCTGTGAAGTGCTTATCTAGGAGTGGTGCTACACTCGTGGCGTTTTATTTGCATAAGGTGTGTGTGTGTGTGTTGAGTCAACACAGTCGCTGTGAGCTTCTGTGACGAAGCAGGAGGACACAGCTACAGGTCACAGGTCATGTGAAAAAAACCATAGTAATGGTTTGTATTTGTGGTCTTATGGTTAAAGCGCCAAGAAAAGGCCGAAGACAAATGACAATCGGATCTCGGCCCTCGGAATGTGGTCACAACTGCATAACCCGAATTGATAGCATTCCAGTTCCATAGGAGGTGTGAGTGTGTTCAGTGTGTCAATGCTACCATCCGAAAATCGTCTGTCACAAAACCCCCCTGCAGATCCTCTCTCTTCTTACAGTTTGGTGGTTTTATTATGAAATAACAAAGATACAGAAGCATGTGTTTATCAATAAGCTTTGGACGGAGCCATTCTAACTGTTCTCCTGTGTTTCAAGGTTTTAAGCAAAGCTGAGCTAAGCTAACTGGCTGTTAACTCCAGCACCATACAGATATTTGAGTGATAAAGATCTTCTCCAACTCTTAGTAACAAAAGTAAATAAGTGTACTAACCAACTTAAAGACACAACATTTATTTTCAGGATCAAAAGTTACATAATTTAAATGAGAGTAATTGAGCAGCAAAGATTTAGAGAAGAGGCCCGAAAAGACCCATAAAACTTTCTTTTTTTTCTGCCTTGCATTAAACAGATGTACAGGTAATTTATGGGGACAAACAGTTATTCAGCAGTGCAATGTATTAATCTGTGCCTGGCTATAGAAAGGCTCCAGGGTTTGATCGGGGATCTTTGAGATTTCTGTATCTGTGGGCGAGCCAAACTCCGAAGATCTGAAAGGAAATACAGACAACGGTCATCTTCATACAGACAGTTCAAAGATGGACGACATGATGGTTTGCCCCCAAAATTGAATTACTTTCTCGACAGTGAGAGGAAGTGGAGATGCATCGTCCATCTTATACAAACCTAAGGTCTTTCCTAAAATCAAACTTAACCACAAAGTCTCAAATCCCCGATCGCTAGCATACTGCGCAAAACTCTGGTATATTTTGGCTTCATTTCGAAATAGTGGGAGGAAGAGGAGTCTATGATCAGCTCCCGTCTCACACCAAATTCCACAGGTTTAAAACTTTGTCACTATGGCTTTTCACTGACCTCTGTAAAGCTGAAGAAGAGCCCGACACCGCCCACAAACCGCAGCACCTCTCCGGCATACCGCTGGATGATATTTGAGCAGGTTTCACAAGCTGGTGACGGGTCTTTAAAGCAAGTCTGCAAGAAGAGGAAGAAAAGGAGGAAAATTCAATAACTCCCAGAGACACGTTCACATCAAATCCACATCCAGACGATTCACTCACAGCAGCACAGGTGCCGTTGTAGTTGACGTTGGAGAAGCCGCAGCAGTTGAGCGTTTTCTCCACGTCCAGTTGAGTGGCCTCGGATTTGTTCCAGCCGATCTCCAGCAGATGGTTCTGTGAACGAAAGTCACACACGGGTTGTGTGTCCTGTTACTAAAAGCTGGAGAACAGCCGGCAGCAGGATGAGGCTGTAAACTGAGCCACCAAAGTCAACATGGATGGAAAAAGCATTCAGCTCTGTCTAAAGAACAGAAGCAGCAGTGTCACGGTGAAGAAATAAAAACTCTAGGGACCTGGGTGGCCCCCAGCAGAGGGAACCCGGGGGCCCTACATCAAACCAAACTAATTATTTTCTGCAAACTGTCCATATTAATAATTATAAATGAGTAACTTTTTAATTTAGATGTTCGGTTCTCCGACCAAACCTGTAAAGTTGTGAAGCTTTTGGCAGAAAGTTATTGACATGGGGCCTTGTGAGGAGGTTTCCCACCAGTGAGTGTGAAAATGCAGCCATGTAAAAGTACTCATTCTATAAAAAGACTCATTTCTGTATAATATTTATGATTTTGCTGATTTATAATGTTGATGCAATCAGGTTTACATCCTATTGTTTCTCTTGTTTTGTTTTATTTCCATGTATTTTGGAAAGCACTTTGCAACCTTCTTTAGATAAGAGCTATAGAAATAAAGTTTTGTTATTATTTATTTCTTAAATCTTGTTCGGTTTATTGGCGGTTGGAAACAATGTCAAGATGCATTACTGCAAAAATGAATAAATAATAGTAGATAATATATAAAAATGTAACAATATATTTATAATTGTCAGCACAGACCAAAGGAACATACCTGTTGGTCTTTATTCAGGGCCAGACAGGCACAGGACACCGAGAACTGCACCACGAACACGAGGAACAGAATCATCATGTACTGGATCGTGTTCAGGAAATCAACATCAGATCAAATCAACGTGAAAACAGTCTCATTGTGTTGCTGCTACTCAAAACCCTCTCAGATCACAGGCTCCACAGAGGAGTAAAACCCTCTGAGAGCTTCAGCTTGTTTGCTTTTCATTCAGTTGGTCACACAAACGCCCGTCGGCACGTGTGCGGCGACTACCCGGACAAAGGATACGAAGAAGAGCAGGACCTGGTGGTGCTTCAGGGCGCCGCACAGACCCACGAAGGCAACCAGGAACAGGAAGATGCCCACGGCGATGACGCCTGCCACCACCTGGATGCTTGAGACCAGGCCGAACCATTTCCCCCAGGCGGCCCCTCCGATCAGCAGCAGACTCACCAACTACAGAGTCAGCGACAGATAAAAGCTTTAAAAAGGCACAGATGCAACTTGCTTTCGGCTCTAAACTCAGCAAACGTCCGGTCAGCACTAAAGCAAATTCATGTGGACAATTCATCTCTTTCTCTCAGTTTTTGTCTGTTATTCTGAGTAAAAACCTCAAGATGTAGAATACTATTATAGTTCAATGTCTTTGAGGGACAGTGGTTTATGTAATATGCAATATACAAAAGTACAAATATATAATTTTAATTTTGTTAAGTGATAAAAGGATTGAATTCGTGTTTTAGTTTTGGTTTAGGAGACAAACTTTCAACTTACAAATCTTTTCCGATACTGGACTTACATTAAACAAGAGGAAGGAGTAAAGTAAAGTTGTTAAATATAGTTATTGTGCGTAAATGAGCTGTTTTATATGGTTTAGAGGCAGATATAGGAACTAAAGAGTAAATAATACTTGATTTCTTTCAAATTTCACAGATATTTACCCCAGATCTTTCCGCAGAGATGTTTAATACCACGCATGACAAAGAAAAAGAAACAAATTCTCCAATGTTTTTTTTCAAATAAATAGAATTATTAAATGTGCTAAATAGCTACCCTGTCAATAGACTAAATAATTAATGAGATAATTGTTGCAGCTGTAATTAAATCTATTTCTGTACTTTCTGTATTGTACTTGTCATCAGCTGTATCTAAATAAAATGTATTTATACCTTTATGAATTGTCTTTACATTCTATGTTGTTATTAGCAGCTCCAAAGTTTCCATATATAATTCAGGACATTACAATAAAAATGTTATTAGTTTTTTTATCTTAAAAACAACAGGATCAAGATTAGTGTCGACGTATGTTTGTAAATAGATTATACATCGAAACAGGAAAAACAGCAGAAATAGGTTGTTCTGGGTTTATAATGACGCAGACAGAGGTGTTTATACTTCATGTTCCTAAGTACTTCTTCTTATCTCTGTGTAAAGATACCACTGACGGTGCAAGCAGCTGCCATTAACTGGGCCTGGTCACTTCCTCCTTCACCACCTGCTCCACAACAAAGAACCAACTACATCTTCTTCATTCTCATGAGTCCCACTGACACTTCCCAGCAGTTCGTCCTGCGATGTAACAGCTGTAAACTTTCTACTCACGACATAAAGTATGTTGAGGGCGCACAGAGCGTTCTTGGTGCAGATGTATCCTCCGCAAACCATCGCGGCTCCGCACACGGTCCTCACAGATTCAGATTCAAGAGGTTTCTGTTTCCTTCGTTTTCCCGAGAGGCCGAGTGAGTCTCGCTGGTCCCCGGGTCCTGGTCCTGGTCCTGGTCCCTGCTCGTCTGAAGGTCTGAAGGAGGGACAGACCGAACCGAGGAGCGGCTCCAGGACACATCCTGCGCGCTGATTCGTCCTCAGCCTCTGTTACGCACGACTCACGCATGGAAATCATCGGTGTTATTATCTAGTTGAACATTAACCCGGATCGTGCTGAGTGTGAGAGAGATAACAGAAGTTAATCTACTTCTATACTTCAATCCTACATTAAAAATAAATGAAATAAAACAATAAAAAATAAATATTGGTTAACGTTATAATTTGTTTTTTCAAATGTCACAGCACAAAAGAACAAGTTTTGTTCGTTTTAATTATATTGTCTTTCAAAGTTGTGTTTATGTTCACATTACTTGAATGACAGGTGGATTTTCAAATTAAAGCACACTTTTTACTTGTAATGTAATGACAGTTCACTATGGCTCCCCCTGGTGGCTACAAGTAGTTTCTAGAAGATGGTGTGTCGTCAGCATTTCATTAATATGGTTGTGATGGAAAAACACAAGGTTTTCTGGCATCACAGCAGCAGAAAACACTTCTTCTCATTTACTTTCCACACAAATTAATATGTGGTTATTTACAAAAATATATATACAAAATGTCCTGCATGCTGATGCTGCCATCTTGTGTCGATAACCTCATTTGACAGCAGAGTCTAGTCGTGAATCAGTCTCAGCTGTCAATCATAATGTTTCCCCTTGTTTTTATATCGTCAAATATAAACCCAAATCAAACCAATCCTAAAACATATACAGTTAAACAAACATCAGTGTTATAAGAACAATCTGAAATTACACAAAACATCTTTGGTTATTTTATTTGACATGTGACTTTTTAGTAGCTCCATGGCCATTAGAGGCCAATTGAAACGCTTTAGCTTCACTTTTGGGGGAGGATGAGTACATGTTCATTATTACTAGAATTATTGTATGTTGAGATATTTGATCATTTTTGGACTTTGAATGGTTTGTTAAAAGTGTATGTGATTGTTTACTATTAACCCCAAAAATATCTGCGATTTTACACACTTACTGTATTTTATAGTAAAAGTAAGTTAAAGTAAAATCTTTATTTGAAAAGTAACTTGTAAATCCAGCTATCCAGATACATGTAGTACTTTAAAACGTATATGAATAAATATACTTAGTTACTAGAGATGGAGATACATGGTGTTCAAAAGTGTGAACACAAAAGATGATTTGTTTGAATATTTGGAGTCAAGACATACTTTATAATTGTGTAAATGAAATTCCATTTCACGTGTCTCTAACCCTGACTGATATATTTTTAATGTTCCTGTTTTTTGCATCTGTATTTTCATCTGTATTTCACATTATTTTTCATCTTTCTCGATGATTATTGTTGTATCATCGTGGACACATTACAGATGACTTCTCTCACAACTGTCTCACAAATGTAGGAATTCATCAACAACCACACTTTGGCCTCTAATGATGAAAATCACGCCTATTGGATTGGATTGAGGATGAAGAAGGATGCGGGCACTTGGATGTGGGTGGATGGAACCAACGTCACTTTCCAGTAAAAACACATTAATCAAACGTTTCTCAATATGTCATTTCAATAAGAACGAGCCTGGCCCCAGCTCAGACACTTTATCATTACCCCGAACAAGCGGATGATTCAGTCCCAGCGAAGCCACAGGAAGTAAATGTTTTATTGGCCCCCTCCGCCCTCACACCTTGGAGGTTAACAGAAGGCAACGTTTCACCTCTGAAACATTGGCTCCCTATGTATGCAGTGTCTGGAATTTAGTGACATCTAGTGGTGAAGTTACATGTTGCAGCTGTACACCAAATGACTCCAAATGTGCCGGATGGCAGCGTTTGTGTTTCCTCCTCATTTCTGAATAGTTGGAGGAAGTGGAGACACATCATTTATATCTGTGTACAGTCTATGGTTTCAAGTCTTAATGCTAAGCTAAGCTAAGTTAAAGTTGCTTATAACTTGCCGATAAGCTGGCCAACTGGGACCAGTCGTGGTGTTGCATGCTGAAATGCTGGATCTGTGAAACAAGAGCCGTAAACAAACCGGATTAGGAAGCAGTTTCGGTTCAAATTGGTTATTTAACTTATGACGAATAAAAATGAAAAATAAAGCAGCAAGAAACTTTTTTTTTTTTTTCACTCATTCGTGTTTTACACATTTATTCAAAGGGTCTGGTCCTACAAACATTGTTTTGTTTATACTAAATGAAAAAGACAAGGAAGAACATTGACCTTTTAATGTCAAATTTGTTTATTATCTATCTATCTAGCTACTGATTCCATGAATGTCTGTCTGTCTGTATGTGGAGCACCATCTGTAAATAGGGAAGGGCACTATTGACCTTGGTGCAACTAGGACATATGATACGTTCAACATATATAAGCTTTGAATAAACTGGAGTCGCAGTCAAAGATGAAAATATCCTCTTCTACGTCCTCAGGTTAACTGCAGCAGTGGTTGATCATTTGTTTTCTATTTCCCTAAATCGGACTGACACAGACATTCAAACAGGTCGGTCAACTTTCCAACTTTATTCAAATGCAAAAGTGCAACATGGGATCTTTTGAAATTTGCCAAAGAATATTCACTGTGAGCCAATAATGGCCTGATTAGAATTTGCTGGGCAAAGAACCAGGACACTGTGAGCTAACGAACCCGCTTTGCTGAATGAAAAACAAGACAAAAATATTGACTTTTGCTCAAAACAAGCTGCAGCTTCGTCCAGTAAAAACATGTCATATGCAAATTGAGAAAACAAAAATTACGTGTTAGGTGCTGAAGGAAGAGGAACCTTGTTGGTTCTCCATGAGGTAGGGCGGAGTTGTTGTTGTTCCGTCAAGGCTTTCAAGCATTCACCAAAGTTCATTTGAACAAACCTGCTCTCCTTCTCTGCACTGACACGAATACGATGATGAACGGAGTTTAAGGATGGAGGAAGAACTCAATTATGCTTCTGTGGTTTTCAAAAATGGTGGTAGTCCTCAGAAAGGTAAGTGACTCCTATGAAACTCCTATAACAACAAGCATAAATCTTACTTGATAAATTTCCATGCAACAGATTTAAAACTTTTAGTTTTTTTTATCCACCAGAAAATGTTGAGGACTCTTCAATTTATTCTACAGTTAAATCTAAAGTTCCTGCAGCAACTGTAACAAGTAAGTTATGGAAGAAAAGTGCCAATTTGAATTTTTCAAATGTGATTTTGCAAAGTCTGAAAATAAATCTTAATTTGCTCCTCCTGAACTTTCTAAAACTTTTTCACATCAACCTTGAATTTTTGGGGTTTTGCCGTATATGTGTCGCTGTGTAACTTTTAATACATAGAGCAAGAATAGGTGTTTGGGGGGGTGGGGGGGTGGGGGGGTGGTAGTGAGGATGAAAGAGGGAACATTCTCCAGAGTCAGTTACTGAACCATAAAACCCATTTTATTGTATCTGCTATAAAAAAAAGTTATGGTGTTGCTTTAAAAGACAATAATATATAGAAGTCATATGGAGAGTCAGAATATACACAGGTCACAGGTATTTCCATAATAATGTTGAAAATGAATTGGAATATTTTCACTTCCGTCAGTCAAAGCAGCTGGAGGAGCAGCAGCAGGTGGAGGAGCAGCAGGTGGAGGAGCAGCAGGTGGAGGAGCAGGAGGAGCAGCAGGAGGTGGAGGAGCAGCAGGTGGAGGAGCAGCAGCAGGTGGAGGAGCAGCAGCGGCACACTCCCGGCACTTTGTCCTGCTGCTGGTGTGTTTGGGGATTCTCTGCGTCCTGCTCATGGCGTGCATCGGTGTCATCATCTACAGTGAGTTTGATTTCAACAGACTGAGTTTTTAATCACGTCTGGGAAACACAAAAAAAGAAGAGATGCGTGAGTGAGCTCAGCTTTTTGTGAACTGTATTTTACCGTTGACTTTGGATTAGTAATGTTGAAGTGTCCACTTCCTCCTGCACAATATTTTCTAAACAATACCATACATCTCTACACGGATTCCTCAGCAGCCATTGGATTCAGTTAATTTTGGTGCACTTACAATTAAAATCAACTTACAGAGACTTAAAGGTATGGAAGCCCATTTCCGCCACTGTGATAAAAAAAAAAAAAATTGGTATCTCATTATTATGAGATACTATCTCATAATTATGACTTAGCATCTCATTATTATGAGATACTATCTCATAATTATGACTTAGCATCTCATTATTATGAGATAGTATCTCATTATTATGACTTAGTATCTCATAATTATGACTTAGTATCTCATTATTATGAGATAGTATCTCATAATTATGACTTAGCATCTCATTATTATGAGATAGTATCTCATAATTATGACTTAGCATCTCATTATTATGACTTAGTATCTCATTATTATGATAGTATCTCATAATTATGACTTAGCATCTCATTATTATGACTTAGTATCTCATTATTATGAGATAGTATCTCATAATTATGACTTAACATCTCATTATTATGAGATAGTATCTCATAATTATGACTTAACATCTCATTATTATGAGATAGCATCTCATTATTATGACTTAGCATCTCATAATTATGACTTAGCATCTCATTATTATGAGATACTATCTCATAATTATGACTTAGCATCTCATTATTATAAGATAGTAACTCATAATTATGACTTAGCATCTCATAATTATGACTTAACATCTCTTTATTATGAGATAGTATCTCAAAATTATGACTTAGCTTCTCATTATTATGAGATAGTATCTCATTATTATGACATAATATCTCATAATTATGACTTAGCATCTCATTATTATGAGATACTGACTGCAGGGTCTGTCATGCAAGTCAAATGTTGTATTTCTGTTACAGTGGCGGGCGTAGTTATCTTTAACTCAAACCTTAACTTTACTTCACTGAGTTCCCAGCCTCTCTACCACTGCTCACCTGCTCTGCTGCAACCCGCCCACAGTCAGACACTAAGTCATAATTATGAGATAGTATCTCATTATTATGAGATAGTATCTCATAATTATGAGATGCTAAGTCATAATTATGAGATGCTAAGTCATTATTATGAGATGCTATCTCAGATAATAATGAGATACTAAGTCATTATTATGAGATACGGATTGTGGGCGGGCGCCACAGAGCAGGGAACCCGAGGCTGAGCGGATGCGGGGACAGCAGCCTTACTCGCGGAAGTGGGCGACTGTGCATCGATACAGAGACATAACAGGATCGATCCATGTTTTCTGCTCCGTTCATTGTCTTAGCGATGTGCTGCCGCTGAATAATTATAACAAGCGCTGCTCCAGGATCAGAACAGACGCTCTTTAAAAGTCCGGTTGTCTTGTGTGTGTCGGACTCTGCTTCCGCCTCACTTCCCTCTGACCCGCGCTCACTTCACACTTTAACAATAAACACCAGCACCGATCACAAGTTATTAGGACACGTACAGGACTGATGTTTACTTTGTGTTTGTTTGAGTTCATGAAACACGTGTTGTGTGGAGCTGGGGACTACGTGCACACGGTGTTTAAACATGTGTTTCGTAACGTGAGATGTAACGTGACGCGCACAGTACAGGACCGTCAGCGTTAAAGTGACGGAGCGATCCGAAGTCTTGATCGGTCATCATCGAATAATTACTAAAAAATACATGTGATTATCAGTTTTAGTGAAGAGGAATAGAGACAAGCATACACACACACACACACACACACACACACACACACACACACACACACACACACACACACACACACACACACACACACACACACACACACACACACACACACACGCAGACTCGCATGACAGACCCTGCAGTCAGTATCTCATAATAATGAGATGCTAAGTCATAATTATGAGATACTATCTCATAATAATGAGATACTAAGTCATAATAATGAGATGCTAAGTCATAATTATGAGATACTAAGTCATAATAATGAGATACTATCTCATAATAATGAGATGCTAAGTCATAATTATGAGATAGTATCTCATAATAATGAGATACTAAGTCATAATAATGAGATGCTAAGTCATAATTATGAGATACTAAGTCATAATAATGAGATACTATCTCATAATAATGAGATGCTAAGTCATAATTATGAGATAGTATCTCATAATAATGAGATGCTAAGTCATAATTATGAGATAGTATCTCATAATAATGAGATACCAATTTTTTTTTTTTTCATCACAGTGGCGGAAATGGGCTTCCATATAAAGGTTATTAGTCACAGTTATATATATTTACATTATTTTCAAATTTTCAGTTAAACAGAAACCATGGCTCCAGCCGCCCTCATTCAATAGGAGCAGTTTAAAGTAAAATTGGAAAAAAAGGTAATTAATATATGAATGGGTACAACAGTAAACATAACAAATTAAAAAGAGGCCATGTAAGCATTCCTTACTTACTCTTACGATCAACACAGTATCAATCCTGGTAACATTTTTATGTCAGATTCGAAATCGGCATTGGCAATAGGTCAATAAATGTCGGGGACGACACATTTTCAGAATTTTCAGTTTAAAATGATGTTGTCAATAAGGAGGAAACATTTTAAAACCTTATTTGCTGCTGCTTTTCAGGACAATTTGACATTAGAGAGCAGATAGTTGGCTGCGTCTTTAAATCCAGACACTAAAGGTCCAGTTCTCTGAAAAGAACGAGTTGGAAAGTGGGACATATTGTTTTCAAATAAAGGGTATAATAGGGTATCATAAATAATTGTTATGTTGATAATAATAACGATAATTCTTTAATTTGTTTTGATGTTGTTATAGCTTAGCTTTTGATGTATTTTGGAGTTGGCTTGATTGTAAGCCAACTCCATGGTGAAATCAAATAAACAAAAAGAGACTGCCACTTGACAAAAGCCTGAAAATCAATGATGGGTAGGAGAGGATTTTTAAAAAGGTTCAGGGGTAAAGCACATGTCAACTAGACTGACCAGTCTCTTTCCCACCACCACTGCAGTCTTCGGGGTCATGAAGGCCCAGGAAGTTGACGCAGAAAACGTCATCCACCTCGAGAAGGAAAACGTCATCCACCTCCAGAAGGAAAATCACAGGCTGATGATGGAGAAAGAAATCTTAGCAAATGAGACCAAGGAAATTCATCAGCTGATGATGTTCAAGAAAGAAATTTTAGCAAACAAGACCGAAGAAATTCATCAGCTGATGATGGAGAAAGAAATCTTAGCGAACGAGACCGAGGTGCTGACCCGAGACAGAGATGATCTCAACAGGACGCTCGGAGTCATCATGACGTTCCAAAACTTCCCAGTCAACACATTCTGCCCAGACAAAAGTGAGTATATAAAGGGACTTCATTTGTTTAGCTTTCTTAACAACCACTCAGAGTGCTTTATATATATCTATATGTACAACCACACAGTGAGTCCAGCCCTAAACTCACAGATATACACTAAGAATAACGATATATTTGTTTATTTAAGGTAATTGCTAAAATCTGCCATGCTCATATAATAAAGTGTAAATGTCAGTAGCCATTGCCAAGCGTCTCAAACGATTGTGTTTAACTATGGCAGCGATTGTAATGCGTCAAACTTAAATTGGTGATATTTAACTTCTATTTCTCGGCTTCTTTCATGAGTACAGAGTGTCAGCCATGCCGGGAGAGTTGGAAGCCATTCCAGGATCACTGCTACCTGTTTTATGAGCAAGACGCTCCCTGGAAGACATGGACGCAAGCACGAACAATTTGTCAAAACAATGTCGCAGACCTGGTTGTTGTCGACAGTTTACAAGAGCAGGTGAGCTCCATCGTCATTAAGCCACAATAACACAGAGTTCTAAATAGATTTTTAAATTGCATAGCGAAATTGTGCTGGTTAAGAAACGCTGCATATTCACATTGCAAACAAAATTCAACTGGAAACAATTGTTTTTTGTAAAATCAAACATATGGGAGGTGGATGGATTCTAATGTTTTCTCACTGTCAATAAAAGAAGTGTGAAAGTTTGTGATGATCACCTTCAGGAATTCATCAATAAGCACACCAAGTGGTACTTCACCAATGATCATGCATACTGGATGGGATTGCGTAAAAATGAGGACAACAAGTGGATCTGGCTTGATGGACGCAATGAGACTTTGGGGTAAGAATTGAAACTGAGCATCTTTCAGGTCTCACATGACGAGAACGGCCCAGCAGTCAAATAACCAATAACACACTCGTAGATATCAGTCCTGTGAATGTGTCAGAGTTATTCCCTCTGAGGTTATGTTTTCACCCATCTGTTTGTGGGTTTGCCTGTTTGTAAGCAAGATTAACTAAAAACTACAGGACGGATTTCTACAGAACTTGGCAAAAGGATGTGGGATGAGTGAGGGGAGAACCCCCAAAGAACTTTGGTAGGGATCCAGGAATGTTCTCTCACTTTCTTTAACTTTGAGAGAGGGCGTTCTTGAACAAAATTATTATTATTATTATTCAGGCAAATTAAATTCCTGCAGCCAGCAACTGGTAAAGATCTATTTATGATGGGATGTATTGGTTCATAAATTAGGTGCAGATTGTCGGAGTACTTGAGTTTTCCTTTGACCCATTGAGGGCCATTGGAGTTAGTTGGTATTATCTGTAAAGTTATTAGAGGTACTGATGAGCATGTCCTGTGTTTGCAGGTTCTGGAATCAGGAGAGAGTCAAAAACTCTGGTGGATATGCGATGACATTCCCTGGGTATGATGCGACAGCCAGCTGGGGTCCATCAGGGGATGGATTTCACCTCAAATTCATCTGTGAGCATGAAGCCCTCATCAGGACTCCAGTCAGTTAGCATATTGGGTTTTCTCGTTCCAAACTTTGCATGCAAATTTAAATTTACAAAACTGTTCTACCAGCGTTTGGAAAATCTAAGTGCACACAAAAAACACAAAAAACAATAATGGATACAACATAAGGAAGAAAACAAAGGGTGTTTGGCGTGCAAGTGTTCATTTTATGTATCTATGATTTTGTGTAAACATGCATTTTTATTAGCTACTGTGTACGATCAATTTGGATGAATATATTTTAATGTGTGAAAAGTGTAAAGACAAGAAGCCACAACCTGGTTTCCACAATAATTAATATTTGGTCATTTACAAAAATATATATACAAAATGTCCTGCATGCTGATGCTGCCATCTTGTGTTGATATCTCATTTGACAGCAGAGTCTAGTTGTGAGTCAGTCTCAGCTGTCAATCACAATGTTTCCCCTTGTTTTTATATCATCAAATAAAAACCCAAATCAAACTTATCATAAACATATACAGTTAAACAAACATCAGTCTGATAAGAACAATCTGAAATGACACAACCCATCTTTGGTTCTTTTATTTGACATGTGACTTTTTAGTAGCTCAATGGCCATTAGAGGACGATTGAGACGCTTTAGCATCACTTTTGGGGGATTCTTCATGACGTCCATCTTTATACACAGTCTATATACAACCAGACCACCGGTGTGAAGCTATATGATGAAGTATTTGTATTAACATATTAAGAAATAAACATGGGCTCTTCAAAATAAAAGCACCCTGTCCAATATCAACCAAAGTAAAAGAAGGAAATGACTGTTGCACCGAGGGCCTTGTGCTCTAAGTTTACCTCGTGCCGATGAGCTGGCCAACTGGAACCAGTCGTAGTGTTGCATGCTGAAACGCTGGATCTGTGAAACAAGAGCCTTAAACAAACCGGATTAGGAAGCAGTTTCTGTTCAAATTGGTTATTTAACTCGTGACAAATAAAAATGAAATATAAAGCCGCAAGAAACTTGACTTTTTTTTCACTCATTTGTGTTTTACACATTTATTCAAAGGGTCTGGTCATACAAACATTGTTTTGTTAATACCAAATGAAAAAGATGAGAAAAAAAATGTACCTTTTAATGTCAACTTTGATTCCACGAATGTCTGTCTGTCTGTATGTGGAGCACAAACTGTAAATAGGGAAGGGCACTATTGAAATTGGTGCAACTTGGACATGATATGTTCAACATATATAAACTTTGAATAAACTGGCGACCAGCAGTCTGTCGAACTCAAAGATGAAAATCTTTGAAAACCTCGGGTTAACTGCAGCGGTGGTTTGCAACTGGGTCAAAACCACCGGCAGATCGGTTTGATCATTTTTTTTCTATTTACCTAAATCGGACTGACACAAACATTCAAACAGGTCGGTCAACTTTCCAACTTTATTCAAATGAAAAAGTGCAACATGGGATCTTTTGAAATTTGCCAAAGAATATTCACTGTGAACAAATAATGGCCTGATTAGAATTTGCTGGTCAAAGGTCCAGGACACTGTGAGCTAACTAACCTGCTTTGCTGAATAAAAAACATGACAAAATACTGACTTTGGTAACTTCCTCAGTAACAGACTTGCAACTGAGAAGGGACAATCACACCGTGTGTAATCACAAAACAAGCTGCAGCTTCGTGCAGTAAAAACATGTCACATGCAAGTTGACAAAACAAAAGTTTACGTGTTAGGTGCTGAAGGAAGAGGAACCTCGTTGGTTCTCTATGAGGTAGGGCGGAGTTGTTTTTGTTCGGTCAAGCCTTTCAAGCATCCCTTAAAGTTCATTAGAACAAACCTGCTCTCCTTCTCTGCACCGACACAAATACGACGATGAACGGAGTTTAAGGATGGAGGAAGAAAACTATTATAATACTCTAGTTTTCAAAAATGGTTGTAGTCCTCATAAAGGTAAGTGACTACTTTGAAACTCCTATAACAACAATTAGAAATCTCACTTGATAAATTTCCATGCAATAGATTTAAAACTTTCATTTTTTTTTATCAACCAGAAAACGATGAAGACTCTACAATTTATTCTACAGTTAAATCTAAAGTTCCTGCAGCGACTGTAACAAGTTAGTTAGAAAAGTGCCAATTTGAATGTTTCATATGTGATGTTGCAAAGTCTGAAAATAAAACTAAATTTGCTCCTCCTGAACTTTCTAAAACATTTTCACATCAACCTTGAAGGTTTGGGCTTTTGCCTTATAAGTGCCGCTGTGTAACTTTTAATACATAGAGCAAGAATAGGTGTTCGGGGGGGGGGGGGGGGTAGAGGATGAAAGAGGGAACATTCTCCACAGTCAGTAACTGAACCATCAAACCCATATTACTGTATCTGCTATGGTTATGACTATTACTGTGTTGCTTGACTCATGTCTGACAGTGTGTAGAACTTGTCTGGGCGGCTGGATTCCTTTTCAATCGAGCTGCTACTTTTTTTTAAGCCATATGGAGGGTCAGAATATACACAGGTCACAGGTATATCCATAATAATGTTGAAAATGAATTGGAATATTTTCACTTCCGTCAGTCAAACGAGCTGGAGGAGCAGCAGGAGGAGCAGCAGCAGGAGGAGGAGCAGCTGGAAGAGGAGCAGGAGGAGGAGCAGGTGGAGCAGCGGCAGGTGGAGGAGCAGCAGCAGCAGCTGGAGGAGGAGCAGCAGGAGGAGCAGCAGCTGGAGGAGCAGCAGGAGGAGGAGCAGCAGCTCACTCCCGGCACTTTGTCCTGCTGCTGGTGTGTTTGGGGATTCTCTGCGTCCTGCTCATCTCGTGCATCGGTGTCATCATCTACAGTGAGTTTGATTTCAACAGACTGAGTTTTTAATGACGCAGTTTACATCACATCTGGGAAACACAAAAAAAGAAGAGATGCGTAGGTGAGCTCAGCTTTTTGTGAACTGTATTTTACCGTTGACTTTGGATCAGTAATGTTGAAGTGTCCACTTCCTCCTGCACAGTATTTTCTAAACAATACCATACATCTTTACACGGATTCCTCAGCAGCCATTGGAATCAGTCAATTTTGTCGCACTTACAATTAAAATCAACTTACAGAGACTTAAAGGTTATTAGTCACAGTTATATATATTTATATTATTTTCAAATTTTCAGTTAAACAGAAACCCTGGCTCCAGCCTCCATCATTTAATAGGAGCAGTTTAAAGTAAAAAAAAAAAGGTAATTGATAGATGAATGGGTACAACAGTAAACATAATAAATTAAAAAGAGGCCATGTTAGCAATCCTAACTTACTCTGACGACCAACACAGTATCAATCCTGGTAACGTTTTTATGTCAGATTCGATATCGGCATTGGCAATCGGTCAATAAATGTCTGTTTTGATGTTGTTATAGCTTAGCTTTTGATGTATTTTGGAGTTGGCTTGATTGTAAGCCAACTCCATGGTGAAATCAAATAAACAAAATGAGACTGTCACATGACAAAAGCCTGGAAATCAGTGATGGGTAGGAGAGGATTTTTAAAAAGGTTCAGGGGTAAACCACCTGTCCACTGGACTGACCAGTCTCTTTCCCACCACCACTGCAGTCTTCGGGGTCATGAAGGCCCAGGAAGCTGTCGCAGAAAACGTCATCCACCTCGAGAAGGAAATTCATCAGCTGATGAGGGAGAAAGAAATCTTAGCGAACGAGACCGAGGAAATTCATCAGCTGATGATGTTCGAGAAAGAAATCTTAGCGAACGAGACCGAGGTGCTGACCCGAGACAGAGATGATCTCAACAGGACGCTCGGAGTCATCATGACGTTCCAAAACTTCCCAGTCGATACATTCTGCCCAGACAAAAGTGAGTATATAAAAGGACTGCATATATTTAGCTTTCTTAACAACCACTCAAAGTGATATATATATATCTATATGTACAACCACACATTCAGTCCAAAATCTTTTTTTTTCTATTTCCCTAAATCAGACCGACACAGACATTCAAACAGGTCAGTCAACTTTCCAACTTTATTCAAATGCAAAAGTGCAACATGGGATCTTTTGAAATTTGCCAAAGAATATTCACTGTGAACCAATAATGGCCTGATTAGAATTTGCTGGTCAAAGGTCCAGGAAACTGTGAGCTAACGAACCCGCTTTGCTGAATAAAAAACATGACAAAATACTGACTTTGGTAACTTCCTCAGTTACAGACGTGCAACTGAGAAGGGACACCTCACACCGTGTGTAATCATTGACCTCAAAACCAGCTGCAGCTTCGTCCAATAAGAACATGTCACAAGCAAATTGAGAAACAAAAGTTTACGTGTTTGGTGCTGAAGGTAGAGGAACCTCGTTTGTTCTCTATTAAGTAGTGCGGAGGTGTTGTTGTTCGGTCAAGCCTTTCAAGCATCTGTTAAAGTTCATTTGAACAAACCTGCTCTCCTTCTCTGCACTGACACAAAGAAGGCGAAGAACAGAGTTTAAGAATGGAGGAAGAACTCAATTATGCTTCTGTGGTTTTCAAAAATGGTGGTAGTCCTCAGAAAGGTAAATGACTCCTATGAAATGAATTGATAGAACGAACCAACTCAATATTTAACCTCACTACTTAACAACAATTATAAATATTACTTGTTAAATTTCCATGCAATATATTTCAAACTTTTTGTTTTTTCTATCAACCAGAAAACGATGAAGACTCTACAATTTATTCAACAGTTAAATCAAAAGTTCCTGCAGCGACTGTAACAAGTAAGTGATGGGAGAAAAGTGCCAATTTGTGACTTTTTAGAATGTGATGTTGCAATGTCTGAAAATAAATCTAAATTTGCTCCTCCTGAACTTCCTAAAACATTTTCACATCAACCTTGAATGTTTGGGCTTTTGCCGTATATGTGTCGCTGTGTAACTTTTAATACATAGAGCAAGAATAGGTGTTCGGGGGGGGGGGGGGGGGGGGTAGAGGATGAAAGAGGGAACATTCTACATAGTCAAAGTTACCGATCCATCACAACCCATATTACTGTATCTGCTATGGTTTTGACTATTATTGTGTTGCTTGACTCTTGTCTGACAGTGTGTAGAACTTGTCTGGGCGGCTGGATTCCTTTTCAATCGAGACGCTACTTTTTTTTAAGTCATATGGAGGGTCAGAATATACACAGGTCACAGGTATATCCATAATAATGTTGAAAATGACTTGGAATATTTTCACTACCGTCAGTAAAAGCAGGTGGAGGAGCAGCAGGAGGAGGAGCAGCAGCAGCACACTCCCGGCACTTTGTCCTGCTGCTGGTGTGTTTGGGGATTCTCTGCGTCCTGCTCATCGCGTGCATCGGTGTCATCATCTACAGTGAGTTTGATTTCAACAGACTGAGTTTTTAATGTCGCAGCTCACATCACGTCTGGGAAACACAAAAAAAGAAGAGATGTGTGAGTGAGCTCAGCTTTTTGTGAACTGTATTTTACTGTTGACTTTGGATCAGTAATGTTGAAGTGTCCACTTCCTCCTGCACAGTATTTTCTAAACAATACCATACATCTTTACACGGATTCCTCAGCAGCCATTGGAATCAGTCAATTTTGGTGCACTTACAATTAAAATCAACTTACAGAGACTTAAGGGTTATTAGTCACAGTTATCTAATTAATATTATTGTCAAATTTTCAGTTAGACAGAAACCATTGCTCCAGCCGCCCTCATTCAATAGGAGCAGTTTAAAGTAAAATCGGAAAAAAACGTAATTGATAGATGAATGGGTACAACAGTAAATATGATCAATTTAAAAGCACGTGGGATAATGAAAGAGAATATTTCTCCACCTGTGTCCACTGGACTGACCAGTCTCTTTCCCACCACCACTGCAGTCTTCGGGGTCATGAAGGCCCAGGAAGCTGTCGCAGAAAACGTCATCCAGCTCGAGAAGGAAAATTACCAGCTGATGATGGAGAAAGAAATCTTAGCGAACGAGACCGACGTGCTGACCCGAGACAGAGATGATCTCAACAGGACGCTCGGAGTCATCATGACGTTCAAAAATGTCCCAGTCAATAAATTCTGCCCGGACAAAAGTGAGTATATAAAGGGACTGTATTTATTTAGCTTTCTTAATAACAAGTGCTTTATATATATATCTATATGTACAACCACACAGTGAGTCCAGCCCTTAACTCACAGATATACACTGAGAATATAGATATATTTGTTTATTTAAGGTAATAGCTCAAATCTGCCATGCTCATATAATAAAGTGTAAATGTCAGTAGCCGTTGCCAAGCCTCTCAAATGATTGTGTTTAACTATGGCAGCGATTGTAATGCGTCAAACTTAACTTCTTTCATGAGTACAGCGTGTCAGCCATGCCGGGAGAGTTGGATCCCGTTCCAGGATCACTGCTACCTGTTTTATGACCAACCCCCTCGTTGGAAGACATGGACAAAGGCACGAACAATTTGTCGAAACAATGTTGCAGACCTGCTTGTTGTCGACAGTTTACAAGAGCAGGTGAGCTCCATCGTCATTAAGCCACAATAACACAGAGATTTAAATAGATTTTTAAATTGCATAGCAAAATTGTGCTGTTTAAGAAATGCTGCATATTCACATTGCAAACAAAATACAACTGGAAACAATTGTGTTTTGTAAAATCAAACATATGGGAGGTGGAGGGATTTTAATGTTATCTCACTATCAATGAAAGAAGTGTGAAAGTTTTTAATGATCACTTTCAGGAATTCATCAATAAGCACACCAAGTACTACTTCGACAAGAATCATGCATATTGGATGGGATTGCGTCAAAATGGGGACAAGAAGTGGATCTGGCTTGATGGACGCAATGAGACTTTGGGGTAAGAATTGAAACTGAGCATCTTTCAGGTCTCACATGACGAGAACGGTCCAGCAGTCAAATAGCCAATAACACACTCGTAGATATCAGTCCTGTGAATGTGTCAGAGTTATTCCCTCTGAGGTTATGTTTTCACCCATCTGTTTGTGGGTTTGCCTGTTTGTAAGCAAGATTAACTAAAAACAACAGGACGGATTTCCACAGAACTTGGCAAAAGGATGTGGGATGAGTGAGGGGAGAACCCCCAAAGAACTTTGGTAGGGATCCAGGAATGTTCTCTCACTTTCTTTGACATTGCGAGAGGGCGTTCTTGAACATATTCCTTGATTTCCTGGGGAATACTTAATAAACCGAGGACAAAGTCCTGCAGCCAGCAACTGGTAAAGATCTATTTATGATGGGATGTATTGGTTCATAAATTAGGTGCAGATTGTCAGAGTACTTGAGTTTTCCTTTGACACATTGAGGGCCATTGGAGTTAGTTGGTATTATCTGTAAAGTTATTAGAGGTACTGATGAGCATGTTCTGTGTTTGCAGGTACTGGATTCAGGAGAGAGTCAAAAACACTGGTAGCTGTGCGATGACATTCCCTGGGCATAATGCGACAGCCAGCCGGGGCCCATCAGGGTGTATAATGGAGAACAAACTCATCTGTGAGCATGAAGCCCTCATCAGGACTCCAGTCAGTTAGCATATTGGGTTTTCTTGTTCCAAACTTTGCATGCAAATTGAAATTTACAAAACTGTTCCACCAGTGTTTGGAAAATGTAAGTGCACACGAAACACACAAAAAACAATAATGGATACAACATAAGGAAAAAACCAAAGGGTGTTTGGCGTGCAACTGTTATTTTTATGTATCTATGATTTTGTGTAAACATGCATTTTTATTAGCTACTGTGTACGATCAATTTGGATGAATATATTTTAATGTGTGAAAAGTGTGAAGACAAGAAGTCACAACCTTGTTTGCACACTAATTAATATCTGGTCATTTACAAATGTATTTATACAAAATGTCCTGCATGCTGATGCTGCCATCTTGTGTCGATAACCTCATTTGACAGCAGAGTCTAGTCGTGAGTCAGTCTCAGCTGTCATTCAAAATGTTTCCCCTTGTTTTTATATCATCAAATAAAAACCCAAATCAAACTTATCATAAACATATACAGTTAAACAAACATCAGTGTGATAAGAACAATCTGAAATGACAGAAACCATCTTTGGTTCTTTTATTTGACATGTGACTTTTTAGTAGCTCCATGTCCATTAGAGGGTGAATGAGACGCTTTGGCTTCACTTTTAGGGGATCCTTCATGACGCCCATCTTTATACACAGTCTATATACAGCCAGACCACCGATGTGATGCTATATGTATAGTATTTGTATTAACATATTAAGAAATAAACATGGGCTCTTCAAAATAAAAGCAACCTTTCCAATAACAACCAAAGTAAAAGAAAGAAATTACTGTTTCACAACATTCTCCCCAAAAAGAGGAAGTGGAGCTCATGAAATCAGCCTCAGTTGGCTTCTCTGAAACCGGACTACAGTCAGGACCACGCCTCTTTTTGCAACGTACCACAGCAGCAACAACCCACTAACGCCAATATGCATTGATCCGCTTTGGACCGGAGAGAAGCTGTGTTTTCACTGCTGGTTTCCACACAGCCAGTGACGGCCGTCCCCATTCAACCGGCTACAGGCAGTCAGCTTCTGTCTCTGACATGTTAACACCAACAAATTACCTTACAACTGAAAACAATGGGGCAAAAACGTCAGAGCATCTTCCAAGACTGACGGTAACTGTAAGTCTTATATTCTGAAGTTTTTATTCTACTTGAGGAACCTGATGCTCAGGTATTGCACTTCACTACAGATTTGACTTAACTTGGCTGTTTCCATTTATCTATATTCCAATTTATACCAATATAACGTGACAATCTGTAGCCACAAAGACATTTCATATATTTGTATTTTTCCGTTATAATTTTAACCTTTTTTATATAGCACGTTTGAAAACGGGGTTTACAAAGTGCTTTGAAAGACACAGGAAACTCATTCACATCGAAAAGAACAATCAATAAATACAAGTGATAAGAAGACAGAATCATATAAATACAAATAAAAAGAATATGAACATGAGAAGAAGTCGATCCCTGTACATGAGGAGAAAGTAAATGCAGGTAAAAAGAATGAAGGTGTTAAAACAAAAATAACTTAGAATTTTTATTTGACATCTATAAACCAACCCAGTATCATCAGAATTTCAATTAACTTAATATCTTGATTGTTTGTTTTTCTTCTTCTAGAAACAGGGACGAAACTTCTGCACACTCTGCTGCTCCTGGTGACAGCAGCGTTTGGGATCATCTGCATCGTCCTGGTGTCGGTCGCCATCGTCCTCAGAAGTGAGTCCGTCCGTCTGTCCCTGCTCTCCACTGCACTTTGACCCTCACTGACTGAGATTCAGACAGTAAATCTTTCCTGTTCTGCAGCGACATCCCTCTCGTCAGAGCGACACATGCAAAATGCAGCAGCTCAGAATCTGCAGCTGCGGCAGGAGAAGAACGACTTGGAGAGACGGAGCAAGGAGCTGAGCAGAGAGAGAGACGGACTCAACTGGACCATGGAGGTCATCCTCCAGTACCAAACCTTCCCAGTGGCAACCCACTGCCCGGAGAAAGGTGAAAAAACACCTCGCTTTTGATGCAAAGATGATGTTTTCCCGTGTTTCTATTCCTCAAACCTCAAAGCTTTAGGCTCCTAAATTGTAAATGTTAGTTTTTATCCTCTTGATTTTATCACCCTCGTCCAGGACAGTGTGTTTTCACTACTGTGTGTTGGTCGCTTTGTTTGTCAGAGGGTTTATGCAAAATCTACACAAGGGATTTCAATGAAAATTATATATATTATATAATGCATTGTATATATATTTTGATGTATACAGTAAACAGCTATGGTTATGACTATAATTGTGTTGCTTGACTCTTGTCTGACAGTGTGTAGAACTTGTCTGGGCGGCTGGATTCCTTTTCAAACAAGCTGCTACCTTTTTTCTGAACATAATAATCATCAACCTTTGAAGAATTGGCTGAACAGTCGTGACTTCTGCAGAGCAGAGGAGGCAGATCTGGTGGTGATTGAAAGCTTGGAGGAACAGGCAAGACCGATTCTATCGATTTCACTTACACGCACCTCTGTCCTCATGGATCAGGGCTGGAGGATGTGCTCAGGTCGTTTACTTTACTACAAGTACCACAATGAGGCTAGTAAGATACGATATCATACCATATTATACCATAAAATAAGATAATATGAGTACTGAGTAAAATCTTTATTTGAGATTAACTTGTAATTCCAGCTAGCCAGTTACATGAAGTACTTTAAAACGGACACGAATAAATATACTTAGAAACTAGAGGTGGAGATACATGGTGTTCAAAAGTGTGAACACAAAAGATGATTTGTTTGAATATTTAGAGTTAAGACATACTTTATAATTGTGTAAATGAAATTCCATTTGCAATTTTTTATTGTTTCTAATTTTATTTCACGTGTCTCTAACCCTGACTGATAATTTTTTAATGTTCCTGTTTCTTGCATCTGTATTTTCATCTGTATTTCACTTTCTCGATGATTATTGTCGTATCATTGTGGACACATGACAGATGACTTCTCTCACAACTGTCTCACAAATGTAGGAATTCATCAACAACCCCACTTTGGCCTCTAATGATGAAAATCACGCCTATTGGATTGGATTGATGAGGAAGAAGGACGCGGGCACTTGGATGTGGGTGGATGGAACCAACGTCACTTTCCAGTAAAAACACACTAATCAAACGTTTCTCCATATGTCATTTCAATAAGAACGAGCCTGGCCCCAGCTCAGACAAGTTATCATTACCCCGAACAAGCGGATGATTCAGTCCCAGCGAAGCCACACGAAGTAAATGTTTTATTCGTCCCCCCCGCCCTCACACCTTGGAGGTTAACAGAAGGCAACGTTTCACCTCTGAAACATTGGCTCCCTATGTAAGAAGCCAAAGCATCTTGATCGTGACATGGTGGCTGGCTGCAGCATAGTTCCTAAACCCCGCCTCCTCCGTGTTAGTGGATGGAACATGAACCAAACTAAAAAAGTCAAAGTACACGTTAAAGGTTCAGTGTGTGGAATTTAGTGACATCTAGTGGTGAAGTTACATGTTGCAGCTGTACACCAAATGTCTCCAAATGTGCCGGATGGCAGCGTTCATGTTTCCTCCTGATTTCTGAATAGTGGGAGGAAGTGGAGGCACATCATTTATCTCTGTGTACAGTCTATGGTTTCAAGTCTTCAGGCTAAGCTAAGCTAAGTTAAAGTTGCTTATAATTTGCTGGGAATGGTGTGAATCTTCTCATCTGAATCTTTTCTTTCTCCACTAGGTACTGGATAGAAGGAGCAATGGACTTGCAACGAGGGCCTTGTGCTCTAAGTGTCGTGCCGATGAGCTGGCCAACTGGAAAAGGTTGTGTTGCGGCATGCTGAAACGCTGTATCTGAGAAACAAGAGCCTTAAACAAACCGGATTAGGAAGCAGTTTCTGTTCAAATAAAAAGGAAATATAAAGCCGCTAGAAACTTGCTTTTTTGTTCACTCATTTGTGTTTTACACATTTATTCAAAGGGTCTGGTCCTACAAACATTGTTTTGTTTATACTAAATGAAGAAGATAAGGAAGAAAATTTACCTTTTAATGTCAATTTTGTTTATTATCTATCTATCTAGCTACTGATTCCACGAATGTCTGTCTGTCTGTATGTGGAGCACAAACTGAAAATATGGAAGGGCACTATTGACATTGGTGCAACTTGGACATATGATACGTTTAACATATATAAACTTTGAATAAACTGGCGACCAGCAGTCTGTCGAAGTCAAAGATGAAATTCTTTGAAAACCTCGGGTTAACTGCAGCTGTGGTTTGCAACTGGGTCAAAACCACCGGCAAATCGGTTTGGTCATTTTTTTTCTATTTCCCTAAATCGGACTGACACAGACATTCAAACAGGTCGGTCAACTTTCCAACTTTATTCAAATGCAAAAGTGCAACATGGGATCTTTTGAAATTTGCCAAAGAATATTCACTGTGAACCAATAATGGCCTGATTAGAATTTGCTGGTCAAAGGTCCAGAACACTGTAAGCTAACGAACCTGCTTTGCTGAATAAAAAACATGACAAAATACTGACTTTGGTAACTTCCTTAGTTACAGACTTGCAACTGTGAAGGGACAACTCACACCGTGTGTAATCACAAAACAAGCTGCAGCTTCGTCCAGTAAGAACATGTCATATGCAAATTGAGAAACAAAAGTTTACGTGTTAGGTCCTGAATGAAGAGGAACCTCGTTGGTTCTCTATGAGGTAGGGCGGAGCTGTTGTTGTTCAGTCGAGCCTTTCAAGCATCCGTTAAAGTTAATTTGAACAAACCTGCTCTCCTTCTCTGCACTGATACAAATACGACGATGAACAGAGTTTAAGGATGGAGGAAGAACTCAATTATGCTACTGTGGTTTTCAAAAACGGTGGTAGTCCTCAGAAAGGTAAGTGACTCCTATGAAACTCCTATAACAACAAGCTGAAATCTTACTTGATAAATTTCCATGCAATAGATTTAAAACTTTTAGTTTTTTTTATCCACCAGAAAACGATGAAGACTCTACAATTTATTCTACAGTTAAATCTAAAGTTCCTGCAGCGACTGTAACGAGTAAGTTATGGAAGAAAAGTGCCAATTTGAATTATTCAAATGTGATGTTGCAAAGTCTGAAAATAAAACTAAATTTGCTCCTCCTGAACTTTCCAAAACATTTTCACATCAACCTTGAATGTTTGGGCTTTTGCCGTATATGTGTCGCTTTGTAACTTTTAATACATAGAGCGCCTAATAGGTGTTCAGGGGGAGGGGGGGAGTGAGGATGAAAGAGGGAACATTCTCCAGAGTCAGTTACTGAACCATCAAACCCATTTTATTGTATCTGCTATAAAAAAAAGTTATGGTGTTGCTTTAAAAGACAATAATATATGGAAGTCATATGAAGTGTCAGAATATACCCAGGTCACAGGTGTATCCATAATAATGTTGAAAATGAAAGGAATATTTTCACTTCCGTCAGTCAAAGCAGCTGGAGGAACAGTAGCAGCAGGAGGAGCAGCAGCTGGAGGAGCAGCAGCGGCACACTCCCGGCACTTTGTCCTGCTGCTGGTGTGTTTGGGGATTCTCTGCGTCCTGCTCATCGCGTGCATCGGCGTCATCATCTACAGTGAGTTTGATTTCAACAGACTGAGTTTTTAATGACGCAGTTTACATCACATCTGGGAAACACAAAAAAATAAGAGATGCGTGAGTGAGCTCAGCCTTTTGTAAACTGTATTTTACCGTTGACTTTGGATCAGTAATGTGGAAGTGTCCACTTCCTCCTGCACAGTATTTTCTAAACAATACCATACATCTTTACACGGATTCCTCAGCAGCCATTGGAATCAGTCAATTTTGGTGCACTTACAATTAAAATCAACTTACAGAGACTTAAAGGTTATTAGTCACAGTTATATATATTTATGTTATTTTCAGTTAAACAGAAACCATGGCTCCAGCTGCCCTCAATGAACAGGAGCAGTTTAAAGTAAATTTGGAAAAAAAGGATATTGATATATGAATGGATACAACATTAAACATAATAAATTAAAAAGAGGCCATGTAAGCAATCCTAACTTACTCTGACCATCAACACAGTATCAATCCTGGTTACATTTGTATGTCAGATTCGGTATCGGCATTGGCAACAGGTCAATAAATGTCAGGGACACCACATTTTCAGAATTTTCAGTTTAAAATGTTGTTGTCAGTAAGGAGGAAACATTTTACAACCTTATCTGCTGCTGCGTTTCAGGACAATTTGACATTAGAGAGCAGATAGTTGGCTGCGTCTTTAAATCCAGACAGTAAAGGTCCAGTTCTCTGAAAAGAAACGAGTTGGAAAGTGGGACATATTGTTATCAAATAAAGGGTATAATAGGGTATCATAATTGTTATGTTGATAATAAGAACGATAATTATTTTATTTGTTTTGATGTTGTATTTTGGAGTTGGCTTGATAGTAAGCCAAATCCATGGTGAAATCAAATTAAAAAAAAGGGGACTGTCACATGACAAAAGCCTGGAAATCAATGATGGGTAGGAGAGGATTTTTAAAAAGGTTCAGGGGTAAAGCACCTGTCCACTGGACTGACCAGTTTCTTTCCCACCACAACTGCAGTCTTCGGGGTCATGAAGGCCCAGGAAGCTGTCGCAGAAAACGTCATCCACCTCGAAAAGGAAAACGTCATCCACCTCGAGAAGGAAAATCACAGGCTGATGATGGAGAAAGAAATCTTAGCGAACGAGAAAGAAATCTTAGCGAACAAGACCGACTTGCTGACCCGAGACAGAGATGATCTCAACAGGACGCTCAGAGTCATCATGACGTTCCAAAACTTCCAGGTCAATACATTCTGCCCAGACAAAAGTGAGTATATAAAGGGACTGCATTTATTTAGCTTTTTTAACAACCACTCAAAGTGCTTTATATATATCTATATGTACAACCACACAGTGAGTCCAGCCCTAAACTCACAGATATACACTGAGAATATAGATATATATGTTTATTTACGGTAATAGCTCAAATCTGCCATGCTCATATAATAAAGTGTAAATGTCAGTAGCCGTTGCCAAGCCTCTCAAACGATTGTGTTTAACTATGGCAGCGATTGTAGTGTGTCAAACTTAAATTGGTGATATTTAACTTCTATTTCTCGGCTTCTTTCATGAGTACAGAGTGTCAGCCATGCCGGGAGAGTTGGATCCCGTTCCAGGATCACTGCTACCTGTTTTATGAGCAACCCCCTCGTTGGAAGACATGGACGCAAGCACGAACAATTTGTCAAAAGTATGTCTCAGACCTGCTTGTTGTCGATAGTTTACAAGAGCAGGTGAGCTCCATCATCATAAAGCCACAATAACACAGAGTTCTAAATAGATTTTTAAATTACATAGCAAAATTGTGCTGGTTAAGAAACGCTGCATATTCACATTGCAAACAAAATTCAACTGGAAACAATTTTTTTTTGTAAAATCAAACATATGGGAGGTGGAGGGATTTTAATGTCAATGAAAGAAGTGTGAACGTTTGTGATGATCACTTTCAGGAATTCATCAATAAGCACACCAAGTACTACTACACCAGTGATCATGCATACTGGATGGGATTGCTTAAAAATGAGGACAACATGTGGATCTGGATTGATGGACGCAATGAGACTTTGGGGTAAGAATTGAAACTGAGCATCTTTCAGGTCTCACTTGATGAGAACGACCCAGCAGTCAAATAGCCAATAACACACTCGTAGATATCAGTGCTGTGAATGTGCCAGAGTTATTCCCTCTGAGGTTATGTTTTCACCCATCTGTTTGTGGGTTTGCCTGTTTGTAAGCAAGATTAACTAAAAACTACAGGACGGATTTCCACAGAACTTGGCAAAAGGATGTGGGATGAGTGAGGGGAGAACCCCCAAAGACCTTTGGTAGGGATCCAGGAATGTTCGCTCACTTTCTTTAACTTTGCGAGAGGGCGTTCTTGATTTAAATTATTATTATTATTATTCAAGCAGATTCAATTCCTGCAGCCTGCAACTGGTGAAGATCTATTTATGCTGGGAATTAATCGGTTCAGAAATTGGGTGCAGATTGTCGGAGTACTTGAGCTTTCCTTAAACCCATTGAGGGCCATTGGAGTTAGTTGGTATTATCTGTAAAGTTATTAGAGGTACTGATGAGCATGTTCTGTGTTTGCAGGTTCTGGATTCAGGAGAGAGTCAAAAACTCTGGTGCATATGCGATGACATTTCCTGGGCATAATGCGACAGCCAGCTGGGGCCCATCATGGCATGGATTTCAGCTCAAATTCATCTGTGAGCATGAAGCCCTCATCAGGACTCCAGTCAGTTAGCATATTGGGTTTTCTCGTTCCAAACTTTGCATGCAAATTTAAATTTACAAAACTGTTCCACTAGCGTTTGGAAAATGTAAGTGCACAAGCAAACACACAAAAAACAATAATGGATACAACATAAGGTAAAAAACAAAGGGTGTTTGGCGTGCAAGTGTTAATTTGATGTATCTATGATTTTGTGCATTTTTATTAGCTACTGTGTACGATCAATTTGGATGAATATATTTTAATGTGTGAAAAGTGTAAAGACAAGAAGCCACAACCTGGTTTCCACACTAATTAATATTTGGTAATTTACAAAAATATATATACAAAATGTCCTGTATACTGATGCTGCCATCTTGTGTCGATAATCTCATTTGACAGCAGAGTCTAGTTGTGAGTCAGTCTCAGCTGTCAATCATAATGTTTCCCCTTGTTTTTATATCATCAAATAAAACCCAAATCAAACTTATCATAAACATATACAGTTAAACAAACATCAGGGTGATAAGAACAATCTGAAATGACACAAACCATCTTTGGTTCTTTTATTTGACATGTGACTTTTTAGTAGCTCCATGTCCATTAGAGGGCGATTGAGACGCTTTAGCTTCACTTTTGGGGGATCCTTCATGACGTCCATCTTTAAACACAGTTTATATACAACCAGACCACCGGTGTGAAGCTATATGATGAAGTATTTGTATTAACATGTTAAGAAATAAACATAGGCTCTTCAAAATAAAAGCAACCTTTCCAATAACAACCAAAGTAAAAGAAAGAAATGACTGTTTCACAACATTCTCCCCAAAAAGAGGAAGTGGAGCTCATGAAATCAGCCTCAGTTGGCTTCTCTGAAACCGGACTACAGTCAGGACCGCGCCTCTTTTTGCAACGTACCACAGCAGCAACAACCCACTAACGCCAATATGCATTGAGCCGCTGTGGACCGGAGAGAAGCAGTGTTTTCACTGCTGGTTTCCACACAGCCAGTGACGGCCGTCCCCATTCATCCGGCTGCAGGCAGTCAGCTTCTGTCTCTGACATGTTAACACCAACAATTAGCTTAAAACTGAAAACAATGGGGCAAGAACCGAATCACGTCAGAGCATCTTCCAAGACTGACAGTAAGTGAAAGTCTTATATTCTGAAGTTTTTATTCCACTTGAGGAATCTGATGCTAAGGTATTGCACTTCACTACAGATTTTACTTAACGTGGCTGTTTCCATTTATATATATATTCCAATTTATACCAATAAAACGTGACAATCTGTAGCCACAAAGACATTTCATATATTTGTATTTTTCCGCTATAATTTTAACCTTTTTTATAGGGTTTACAAATTGCTTTGAAAGACACAGGAAACTCATTCACATCGAAAAGAACCATCAATAAATACAAGTGATAAGAAGACAGAATCATATGAATACAAATAAAAAGAATATGAACATGAGAAGAAGACGATCACTTTACATGAGGAGAAAATAAATGCAGGTAAAAAGAATGAAGGTGTTAAACAAAAATAACTTAGAATTTTTATTTGACATCTATATACATGATATTTCAATTAACTTAATAACTTGATTGTTTTTTGTTCTTCTTCTAGAAACAGGGACGAAACTTCTGCACATTCTGCTGCTCCTGGTGACAGCAGCGTTTGGGATCATCTGCGTCGTCCTGGTGTCGGTTGCCATCGTCCTCAGAAATGAGTCCGTCCGTCTGTCCCTGCTCTCCACTGCACTTTGACCCTGACTGACTGAGAGTGAGACAGTACATTTTTTTCTGTTGTGCAGCGACATCCCTCACGTCAGAGCGGAACATGCAAAATGCAGCAGCTCAGAATCTGCAGCTGCGGCAGGAGAAGAACGACTTGGAGAGACGGAGAAGGAGCTGAGCAGAGAGAGAGACGGACTCAACTGGACCATGGAGGTCATCCTCCAGTACCAAACCTTCCCAGTGGCAACCCACTGCCCGGAGAAAGGTGAAAAAACACATCGCTTTTGATGCAAAGATGATGTTTTCCAGTGTTTCCATTCCTCAAACCTCAAAGCTTTAGGCTCCTAAATTGTAAATGTTAGTTTTTATCCTCTTGATTTTATTACCCTCGTCCAGGACAGTGTGTTTTCACTCCTGTGTGTTGGGCGCTTTGTTTGTTAGCCGGTTTATGCAAAATCTACCAAATGGATTTCCAAGAAAATTGTTGGGAGGATAAACATGGGCCAAAACAAGCAGATGATTCAGTCCCAGCGAAGCCACAATAAGTAAATGTTTTATTCGTCCCCCCCCGCCCTCACACCTTGGAGGTGAACAGAAGGCAACACTTGATTGAGCAAACCGAGTTCGGCTCATCTTCTCTTAAAGGATAAAAGAACACGCTTTCAATTTGATGACTTCCCGACGTGATTCTTTAAGAGAAGCTCTTTAAGACAAGATCCTGAAGAGAATCTTTGACCAAAAAGACCGGAGACCACAAGGTCGAGGCTGCTCCTGTCGATTCTCCACATACTCAAACTAAAAGGTAAGCAGAAAACCTGTTTAAACAAATTCTGTTTAGTAAAATAGGCATTGATTTAGATTGTGAGTATGCGGAGAGGAGAAGAAGATAATATGTGTAGTGTCTTTGGGAGGCAATGAAGGGTTTCAGCAAACCAATGTGAAATAGAGGGACAATGAAAAGTGATGTTAGAAACTGAGGAAATGAGAATGAAATAGAAGTCCCAGATCTTGGCGCAGAATACAGTAAATTGACGATTTAAACAACAGTTTGCAAATATTGCAACCTAAAATAGTTAGGGTGAGGTTTGAGAAAAGGGGTTAGCCTGCACTAGGAAAGTGAGGGACCAAACAGCCAAACACATCGTTGTTTAATCGGACCTAAAGATAGAGATTCAGGTTGCAGGATTACAGTGGGATCTGGAGACGGAGTGCCGGTTCTGACGGGGACAGGTGCTTATCGCGCCAGATGCACTGTTGAATTGAGCCTGAAGCAAATATTAAGAAGGGATCAGTGAAAATAATGTGAGCTGAACGCGCAGCGCTGTTATGACGAGACCAGACGCTTAACTGAAACCGTTTTTGGATCGACCCTTAAATCAGAAGTAAAACGGCTGTGAAAATATTGTAATTCTGTACGTGGCATCTTGCTCCGACGGGACCATGCTTAACTAACCAGATGCAACGTTCGATCAAGCTTAAAATTCGCCGTGTCGCCGTGCGACACAGGTAATCAAATATGATGAGTTTGCACCAGGACCTGTTCTGACGAGACTGGACCTGGGCCACAGACTTTACCGTTGCCTGTGTCGAGCCTAAACATTTAAAGACGCCAAGATCATAAAATATTATTACATGTGAGCTCGATTGGTTTGTTTGTTTGTGTGTTTCTTTTGTGTTTTTGTTTTAAGGTTTTTTCCCTCTCTCTGGAGAGGTTTTGTGTTGAATAAGGTGTGAATGTGTGAGTGTCAGTGTGTGTGAGTAGGAGTGTGTTTGTCTGTGGACAAGAGAATGAGACAAGAAGAGGCAAGGTTGAACGAATGAGAGAGACAGAATAAGAAAAATAGGAATTAGAATAGAGGTATATGCCTGCCATCGGATGTATGTAGTATGTATGGAAGGGAGGAGTAAATGTGTTTAGGACTTGCCAAAGAAAGTAAAAGAATGTTGACTGAAGGTTTGAGAGATGAAGTAAAGACGAGAAAGTTATGTGTAGGAGGAAGAAAGATCTACAGGAGCGAGATGAAGCTAGGCCAGTGATATCTTGCTCTGAGATGGATAATAGAACGTAAAGCTTGAGTGGTCAAGAAAGTAGGGGAAGAGATGTGGAATAGAAAGATTTCGTACGTGCACAAGAGGAAAAAAGGGAGATTTTGTATTTGGGAGTCAGAAGGCCATCTGGGGGAGGCAAGTTGAACCGGACAGCTCGGGTAACAACGTGGGTCTGTGTTTGTCCGTTGGTTCGTTTGTTTTTTAATATTGTTTCATTCAGAAGTAAAGAATCCAATCATTTAAGATATCTTATTTTATTTTTACCTGAGACAGCAGGGATAATAGTAAAGACCAGTTTAATACTTCACAAGTTATTAATTTGATTCGTAATATAAATTCAAGGATGAGTGATTAACAAAATCACATTAAGGTTTCCTTTTAAAGCCCATCTCTAAGTACAGTTAATGTGCAATGTTTTTTCTTTTCTTTCTCTGTTTGTATTTTATTTAAGCCACTTACACCCATACAAAAGTTTCATCCGCAACTGTGGCTTTGTGACAATGAAGATAACAATGTTTTTTGTTTTTTAGTCTGGAGAAGTTGCTGCTCTGATGCAATGAGCCCAGTGAAAGTTAGATAACAGCTGATCTGCTTTTCTCTGCTTGAGGTTTGATGAGAAGGGAAATCTAGCTCTTCTCTTTGTTTGTTGAAATGCTGTTTTATTGACTTTTATTTTCTTAGAGCTGAATAATGTGCTTTCTGTATGAGCCAAATCAATAATATCAGGATAAGAAATTCTAACTTAACTTTAAACTAAATTCTGTGCTATCTAGAATTAGATATTTTTTCTTTGTTTTCACCTGTAGTTGCTTTTATTCCACATTCAAAGCATCCATTTAAAAATTCAATAGTCAAGACTTGTTAAATCTATTTACAGTTGGAATTTAAACTAGGAGTTTGATTAACCCCCATGTAACTCTTTTTAGACTGAGAGACCTACAATAAATATGTTTCACCATTTAAAGAAGAATAAATCTGAATCCAGTTAAAGGTCAGAGGTCAAATACACTTTAATTCATAGCGTGTTTCATTTTAAATAAAATGCTCCTAATTTGAAAGGTGATGTTAAGCTCCAATTATTGTTTTTATTTCATCATGAAGAAAATTCTGGCAGAATAACTTTTAAATTGTGTTGTTTAGTTTCAGCTGTCAACTCTGAAACGTTTGATTGAATCTCATGTCTCACACATTTGTATTTTGTATGTGATCCCTGTTTTATCACAGGACACTTTGACGTCAAAGCTTCTGAATTATCGTGTTATGGAGCAGTCGAATGAATTTTGGAAAATGGTTTGAACACAAATACTCAAACATTGTCATATCTGCTTCTTATTGAAATTCAACTTGTTTAACCTTTTATTTTTTTAATGTCCACTGATTTGGCCGACCACACCTGAAAAGTTTTATTGAAATTGTTGACTATCAAAAGAGGGTATGTATGTTTTGATTCGATTATTTTGTTTGTTTCTTTTTAATTATAGGCTTATATAATCTACTTTAATCTCAATTACGCACCGCAGTAAATTAATCATTTTTCTGTTTGTTTTCCTTTCAAACTCTGGAATCTGGGCTTCATGTCTTCACAACCCACTCCCATCCGGTGTCAACTCCACCTCATCCAACCTGACCAGCTATACGCCCTGCGCCTGGCTTGTCACAGTGCAAGCTTAACCACCTGGCCTGTAGGCGAGTATCAATTCCACGAAAGGATCTTTACAAGGCTAAGATCCAGATCATTGACTCTTAAAATGAAAAAAGCCTCACTGACGATTCTTGATAATTTTGTTCTTGGAGTAGATCTGAAAGAAGCTGATATCTGAACAGCTCGCTCCTGTACCCTGTTTGGTCACACAGAAACAAATGGCCCTGGACCTGCTACTGGCAGAAAGGGTTATGTGTGTGTACTATGATAGGAAGTTCTTGAAAGACATTTTTTCCAAACCGCCCCTGGTGGCTGAGTGGCTGGAGCCCTCTCCACCTCTACGTACCATGACATGATACGTAGCGACTCTGAAATTGCTGAATAGATCACCACGGCTCTGATGGAGGAAAACATGCCTCACCCCCCAGCTGATCTGATGCTGGTGATGGGGAAGCTCATGATGTGGATGCTGATGAAGAGGAGGCTGGAGACGAAGGAGATGCTGACGATGATGATGAGGATGAGACGGGTTTGGACTGGATGGGATGAAGGTTTGGGAGTACATGAAAATCCCCAGTAAGTGCTCACACCGATTTGAACGGTGTGAAAAGAGGGTTTGTTGGAATTTCAAACTTTTAACTATAGGTTGTGTCTGACTGAACTCTTAACAATAAAGATAGGAGTAGTTTTAGCTAGATATTATGCCTTCATACAAATGAATTTAATAACCGTTGCTGTTTAGTGTCAATAATGAATCTTTCACTTCTTCACTCATTTCTAACTTCTGATACACAGAGATCCAGGAACTGTTCCTTCTGGGGCAAAGTCAGTATGACATTGTTTGGGTTAAGTTTGCTGCGAATGTTTACACAGTCAGGTTTGTTTTGATATAGCTGAAACATAGTAATCTTTTCTCCAATTGTAAACACCTTTGGCCCACATTGCATCTGCTGGTTCAAGGACTTTTATGAAGTAAACAGGTTGCCTAGCAACTATAGCGTCATTGGGAGTGTCTTCCTTTTCACTTCCGTATACCAAAAGCCAGGAGGATGGATTACGCCTGCGCACTTCCGAGGAGGAGGAACGAAGAACTACTGTTATAAAATGGACAGATGCCAGATGTTCATCGCGCTCTGATACAACTAATGTACTGGAAGCCCATTGCTTTGCTGATAACCTGTTCATTGCTTTCTAAATAAATTCTTGATTGAGCAAACCGAGTTCGGCTCATCTTCTCTTAAAGGATAAAAGAACACGTTTTTCACAGAATCTTCTCATCTGAATCTTTTCTTTCTCCACTAGCCAACTGGAACAGGTCGTGGTGTTGCATGCTGAAACGCTGAATCTGTGAAACAAGAGCCTTAAACAAACCGGATTAGGAAGCAGTTTATGTTCAAATAAAAAGGAAATATAAAGCCGCAAGAAACTTGCTTTTTTTTCCACTCATTTGTGTTTTACACATTTATTCAAAGGGTCTGGTCCTACAAACATTGTTTTGTTTATACTAAATGAAGAAGATAAGGAAGAAAATTTACCTTTTAATGTCAATTTTGTTTATTATCTATCAATCTAGCTACTGATTCCATGAATGTCTGTCTGTCTGTATGTGGAGCACAAACTGTAAATAGGGAAGGGCACTATTGACATTGGTGCAACTTGGACATATGATACGTTCAACATATATAAACTTTGAATAAACTGGCGACCAGCAGTCTGTCGCAGTCAAAGATGAAATTCTTTGAAAACCTCGGGTTAACTGCAGCTGTGGTTTGCAACTGGGTCAAAACCACCGGCAGATCGGTTTGGTCATTTTTTTTCTATTTCCCTAATTCGGACTGACACAGACATTCAAACAGGTCGGTCAACTTTCCAACTTTATTCAAATGCAAAAGTGCAACATGGGATCTTTTGAAATTTGCCAAAGAATATTCACTGTGAACCAATAATGGCCTGATTAGAATTTGCTGGTCAAAGGTCCAGGACCCTGTGAGCTTACAAACCCGCTTTGCTGAATAAAAAACATGACAAAATACTGACCTTGGTAACTTCCTCAGTTACAGACTTGCAACTGAGAAGGGACAACTCACACCATGTGTAATCATTTACCTCAAAACAAGCTGCAGCTTCGTCCAGTAAGAACATATATGCAAATTGAGAAACAAAAGTTTACGTGTTAGGTCCTGAATTAAGAGGAACCTCGTTGGTTCTCTATTAGGTAGTGCGGAGGTGTTGTTGTTCGGTCAAGCCTTTCAAGCATCCATTAAAGTTCATTTGAACAAACCTGCTCTCCTTCTCTGCACGGACACAAATACGATGATGAACAGAGTTTAAGGATGGAGGAAGAACTCAATTATGCTTCTGTGGTTTTCAAAAATGATGGTAGTCCTCAGAAAGGTAAGTGACTCCTATGAAACTCCTATAACAACAAGCATGAATCTTACTTGATAAATTTTCATGCAATATATTTCAAAGTTTTTGTTTTTTTATCAACCAGAAAACGATGAGGACTCTACAATTTATTCTACAATTAAATCTAAAGTTCCTACAACGACTGTAACAAGTAAGTTATGGTAGAAAAGTGCAAATTTAAGATTTTTTTCAAATGGGATGTTGCAACGTCTGAAAATAAAACAAAATTTTTCTTCCTGAACTTTCTAAAACATTTTCACATGAACATTGAATGTTTGGGCTTTTGCCGTATATGTTTCGCTGTGTAACCTTTAATACATAGAGTAAGAATAGGTGTTCGGGGGGGGGGGGTGAGGATGAAAAAGGGAACATTCTCCATAGTCAGTAACTGGACCATCAAATCCATATTACTGTATCTGCTATGGTTATGGCTATAATTGTGTTGCTTGACTTTTGTCTGACAGTTTGTAGAACTTCTCTGGGCGGCTGGATTCCTTTTCAATTGAGCTGCTATTAATTGGAATATTTTCACTATTGTCAGTAAAAGCAGCTGGAGGAACAGTAGCAGCTGGAGGAGCAGCAGCAGAAGCTGGAGGAGCAGCACCTGGTGGAGGAGCAGCAGGAGGAGGAGCAGGAGCGGCACACTCCCGGCACTTTGTCCTGCTGCTGGTGTGTTTGGGGATTCTCTGCGTCCTGCTCATCGCGTGCATCGGTGTCATCATCTACAGTGAGTTTGATTTCAACAGACTGAGTTTTTAATGATGCAGCTTACATCACGTCTGGGAAACACAAAAAAAAAGAGATGCCTGAGTGAGCTCAGCTTTTTGTGAACTGTACTTTGGATCAGTAATGTTGAAGTGTCCACTTCCTCCTGCACAGTATTTTCTAAACAATACCATACATCTTTTCACGGATTCCTCAGCAGACATTGGATTCAGTAAATTTTGGTGCACTTACAACAATTAAAATCAACTTACAGAGACTTAAGGGTTATTAGGCACAGTTATATATATTTATATTATTTTCAAATTTTCAGTTAAACAGAAACCCTGGCTCCAGCCTCCCTCATTTAATAAGGGCAGGTTAAAGTAAAATTGTAGAAAAAGGTAATTGATAGATGAATGGGTACAACAGTAAACATAATAAATTAAAAAGAGGCCATGTAAGCAATCCTAACTTACTCTGACCATCAACACAGTATCAATCCTGGTAACGTTTTTATGTCAGATTCGATATCGGCATTGGCAACAGGTCAATAAATGTCTGGGACGACACATTTTCAGAATTTTCAGTTTAAAATGTTGTTGTCAGTGAGGAGGAAACATTTTACAACCTTATCTGCTGCTGCGTTTCAGGACAATTTGACATTAGAGAGGAAATAGTTGGCTGCGTCTTTAAATCCAGACACTAAAGGTCCAGTTCTCTGAAAAGAAACGAGTTGGAAAGTGGGACATATTGTTTTCAAATAAAGGGTATAATAGGGTATCATAAATAATTGTTATGTTGATAATAATGACAATAATTATTTTATTTGTTTTGATGTTGTTATAGCTTAGCTTTTGATGTATTTTGGAGTTGGCTTGATTGTAAGCCAACTCCATGGTGAAATCAAATAAACAAAATGAGACTGTCACATGACAAAAGCCTGGAAATCAATGATGGGTAGGAGAGGATTTTTAAAAAGGTTCAGGGGTAAAGCATGTGTCCACTAGACTGACCAGTCTCTTTCCCACAACCACTGCAGTCTTCGGGGTCATGAAGGCCCAGGAAGCTGTCGCAGAAAACGTCATCCACCTCGAGAAGGAAAATCACAGGCTGATGATGGAGAAAGAAATCTTAGCGAACGAGAGCGAGAAAATTCATCAGCTGATGATGTTCGAGAAAGAAATTTTAGCGAACAAGACCGAGGAGAATCACCAACTGATGATGGAGAAAGAAATCTTAGCGAACGAGACCGAGGTGCTGACCCGAGACAGAGATGATCTCAACAGGACGCTCGGAGTCATCATGACGTTCGAAAACTTCCCAGTCGATACATTCTGCCCAGACAAAAGTGAGTAAATAAAGAGACTGCATTTATTTAGCTTTCTTAAAAACCACTCAAAGTGCTTTATATATATCTATATTTAAAACCACACAGTGAGTCCAGCCCTTAACTCACAGATATACACTGAGAATAAAGATATATTTGTTTATTTAAGGTAATTGCTAAAATCTGCCATGCTCATATAATAAAGTGTATATGTCAGTAGCCGTTGCCAAGCCTCTCAAACGATTGTGTTTAACTATGGCAGCGATTGTAATGTCTCAAACTTAAATTGGTGATATTTAACTTCTATTTCTCGGCTTCTTTCATGAGTACAGAGTGTACTCCATGCTTGGAGAGTTGGATTCCGTTCCAGGATCACTGCTACCTGTTTTGGGACCAACCCGCTCCCTGGAAGACATGGACACAAGCACGAGCATTTTGTCAAAACACTAACGCAGACCTGGTTGTTGTCGACAGTTTACATGAGCAGGTGAGCTCCATTGTCAATAAGCCACAATAACACAGAGTTCTAAATAGATTTTTAAATTACATAGCAAAATTGTGCTGGTTAAGAAACGCTGCATATTCACATTGCAAACAAAATTCAACTGGAAACAATTGTGTTTTGTAAAATCAAACATATGGGAGGTTGAGGGATTCTAATGTTTTCTCACTATCAATGAAAGAAGTGTGAACGTTTGTGATGATCACTTTCAGGAATTCATCAATAAGCACACCAAGTACTACTTCGACCTTCATCATGCATACTGGATGGGATTGCGTAAAAATGAGGACAACAACTGGATCTGGCTTGATGGACGCAATGAGACTTTGGGGTAAGAATTGAAACTGAGCATCTTTCAGGTTCTCACATGACGAGAACGGTACAGCAGCCAAATAACCAATAACACACTCGTAGATATCAGTCCTGTGAATGTGCCAGAGTTATTCCCTCTGAGGTTATGTTTTCACCCATCTGTTTGTGGGTTTGCCTGTTTGTAAGCAAGATTAACTAAAAACTACAGGACGGATTTCCACAGAACTTGGCAAAAGGATGTGGGATGAGGGGAGAACCCCCAAATAACTTTGGTAGGGATCCAGGAATGTTCTCTCACTTTCTTTAACTTTGCGAGAGGGCGTTCTTGAACATATTCCTTGATTTTCTGGGGAATACTTAATAAACCGAGGACAAAGTCCTGCAGCCAGCAACTGGTAAAGATCTATTTATGATGGGATGTATTGGTTCATAAATTAGGTGCAGATTGTTGGAGTACTTGAGTTTTCCTTTTTCCCATTGAGGGCCATTAAAGTTAGTTGGTATTATCTGTAAAGTTATTAGAGGTACTGATGAGCATGTTCTGTGTTTGCAGGTTCTGGATTCAGGAGAGAGTCAAAGACCCTGGTGGATATGCGATGACATATCCTGGGCATAATGCGACAGCCAGCTGGGGCCCAGCATGGGAAGGATTTCTGAACAAACTCATCTGTGAGCATGAAGCCCTCATCAGGACTCCAGTTCGTTAGCATATTGGGTTTTCTCGTTCCAAACTTTGTATGCAAATTTAAATTTACAAAACTGTTCCACTAGCGTTTGGAAATGTAAGTGCACACGCAAACACACAAAATACAATAATGGATACAACATAAAGAAAAAAACAAAGGGTGTTTGGCGTGCAAGTGTTAATTTGATGTATCTATGATTTTGTGTAAACATGCATTTTTATCAGCTACTGTGTACAATCAATTTGGATGAATATATTTTAACGTGTGAAAATTGTAAAGACAAGAAGCCACAACCTGGTTTCCACTCTAATTAATATTTGGTCATTTACAAATACATATATCATGGTCCTGCTGCCATCTTGTGTCAATAATCCTATTTGACAGCAGAGTCTCATTGTGAGTCAGTCTCAGCTGTCAATCACAATGTTTCCCCTTGTTTTTATATCATCAAATAAAAACCCAATTCAAACTTATCATAAACATATACAGTTAAACAAACATCAGTGTGATAAGAACAATCTGAAATGACATAAACCATCTTTGGTTCTTTTATTTGACATGTGACTTTTTAGTAGCTCCATGTCCATTAGAGGGCGATTGAGACGCTTTAAGTTCACTTTTGGGGGATCCTTCATGACGTCCATCTTTATACACAGTCTATATACAGCCAGACCACCGATGTGATGCTACATGATGAAGTATTTGTATTAACATATTAAGAAATAAACATGGGCTCTTCGTAAAAAAAGCAACCTGTCCAATAACAACCAAAGTAAAAGAAAGAAATGACTGTTTCATAACATTCTCCCCAAAAAGAGGAAGTGGAGCTCATGAAATCAGCCTCAGTTGGCTTCTCTGAAACCGGACTACAGTCAGGACCGCGCCTCCTTTTGCAACGTACCACAGCAGCAACAACCCACTAACAGCAATATGCATTGAGCCGCTGTGGACCGGAGAGAAGATGTGTTTTCACTGCTGGTTTCCACACAGCCAGTGACGGCCGTCCCCATTCAACCAGCTGTAGGCAGTCAGCTTCTGTCTCTGACATGTTAACACCAACAAATTACCTTAAAACTGAAAACAATGGGGCAAGAACCGAATCACGTCAGAGCATCTTCCAAGACTGACGGTAAGTGAAAGTCTTATATTCTGAAGTTTTTATTCTACTTGAGGAATCTGATGCTCACATATTGCACATCACTAAAGATTCAACTTAACGTGGCTGTTTCCAAATATATATATTCCCATTTATACCAATAAAACGTGACAATCTGTAGCCACAAAGACATTTCATATATTTGTATTTTTCCGTTATAATTTTAACCTTTTTTTATATAGCACGTTTGAAAACAGGGTTTAAAAAGTGCTTTGAAAGGCACAGGAAACTCATTCACATCGAAAAGAACCATCAATAAATACAAGTGATAAGAAGACAGAATCATATGAATACAATTTTGGGGGAGACTCCCAGCGATCTGACTTTTCAACCAAGAGTCATAAAAGGGGCCTACACGCAAGGCTGAGACCAGCCTAGAGTTTCCCCTCTAATAAAAAAACCACATGGAGATCTTATCTCCATGTGGGAGCAAATCACTTCCTGGGTCCTTCAAGGACCCCACTGTAAGCCGCTCCCTGAGACTTGACTTCTGACCTTCAATTGGCTGATAACCAGCTGACCCCTGACCCCCCTTCTCAAGGAGGCTGGCCTCTTTGAGAAGGTACAAAACAGCTGAGACCCCTCAGATCTTTTTCTCTTTTACTCCGATGCTGAAGTTGCAACTAGACCCCCCGGGGTCTTACCAGTCAACTCAGTAACTAAGGAGGCGATTAGACGTTTGTTTAACTCATTTCATATGTCTTTCTTTTATCTCAGTCAAAGTTTTATTTTGATAGGAATTTTTGCTGTTTTAACTTGAAGGACCGAAACAGGAAATCACTTACGGGACGAGTGAAACACACAGACTTTTATTCTTTCTCCACATGATCTACCACGGCTGCAAGCACCCGCACGTTCCTGTAAAGCAACACGATCTCCGCTGCTGCAGAAGAAGACGAAGCTTCATCCCGTCACGGAGCACGACGAATCCGCTCCGGTTCGGCCCTGCGGAGTCACATAGTTAAATCTATACTTTATACGTTCAATGCACCTGGGAGCCTTTCGGCCCAAAGCCAAGCAGAGATAAGAAATTCTCTTTGTCTGAAAATTTCCTTTGTGTAATTCATGTGGCGACCGCCATTGTGAGCTCCGGCCACATGGTCATTAACATAGACTCCATTTTGGATTACGCAAGTTAAACCACCATTGTGAGAGTCTATTATTGCCACGCCTCCTCTCTCTCTCTCCTCCCATTCTGGCTCTAACTTCCAAAGTGGCTCCGCCATCTTGTTTGTAGTCAAACCACCATTTTGAGAGTTTTCGGCTCTCTTGATTCCACGAATCATTATCGGCCGCCATCTTGGATGTGCCACTCCCCCTCTTCTCTCTCGCTCTCTCTCTTACACACACACACACACACACACATAGAGAGACACGTTGACACACACACACACACACAGACAGACATACATAGGTAGACCGCAGGTTTTACATGTATTTTCTGAATTGCTGTTGCTGTTGTTATCTTTGAAATATTGGAGTTTGTTAAAATGATGAATCATTGAATAACATTAACCATATTTCCCCTTTTTTTTAATAAATGCTTTTGTAATTAAAGTATCTGTAGTCTGTGATTATTTGTGCATATGTGCGTCAATACAGCTGGATTATGATAGCCTGTGCTCGAACTGAAAACCCAGTAGTGAGACAGTAAATCTTTCCTGTTCTGCAGCAACATCCCTCACGTCAGAGCGACACATGCAAAATGCAGCAGCTCAGAATCTGCAGCTGCGGCAGGAGAAGAACGACTTGGAGAGACGGAGCGAGGAGCTGAGCAGAGAGAGAGACGGACTCAACTGGACCATGGAGGTCATCCTCCAGTACCAAACCTTTCCAGTGCCAACCCACTGCCCAGAGAAAGGTGAAAAAACACCTCGCTTTTGATGCAAAGATGATGTTTTCCAGTGTTTCCATTCCTCAAACCTCAAAGCTTTAAGCTCCTAAATTGTAAATGTTAGTTTTTATCCTCTTGATTTTATCACCCTCGTCCAGGACAGTGTGTGTTCACTCCTGTGTGTTGTTCGCTATGTTTGTCAGCGGGTTTATGCAAAATCTACACAATGGATTTCAATGAAAATTGTTGGGAGAATGAGACATGGTCCAAAAAAATAATCTATAGGACTTGACCACTTTCACTAACATTGTGAGATCAGGCTTTTTTTGCTGTTGACATTTTCACAGATTTCCCAGGGAAATAATTCTTGGATCTTGATGAATAAAATCAGACACATGTAGACGACTGATATCTTTGAGTGTGTGAAATTTGAAGCGACTTGATTGGATGTAAGGTGCCTGATGGGAATGTGCTCTACTGAGTGTTAACTGTTTTATTGTGTCATGTTTCATCTGAGTGCAATAACTTGTTTAGACAGATTAGTTTCTACACTTATATATATTATATAATGCATTGTATATATATTTTGATGTATACAGTAAACAGCTATGGTTATGACTATAATTGTGTTGCTTGACTCTTGTCTGACAGTGTGTAGAACTTGTCTGGGCGTCTGGATTCCTTTTCAATCGAGCTGCTACTTTTTTTCCAAACCTAATAATCAACAACCTTTGGAGAATTGGCTGAACAGTCGTAAGTTCTGCAGAGCAGAGGAGGCAGATCTGGTGGTGATTGAAAGCTTGGAGAAACAGGCAAGACCGATTCTATCGATTTCACTTACACACACCTCTGTCCTTTTGGATCAGGGCTGGAGGATGTGCTCAGGTCGTTTACTGCTGTACAAGTACCACAATAAGGCTAGTAAGATACAATATCATACCATAAAATAAGATAAGATGAGTACTGGGTAAAATCTTTATTTGAGATGAACTTGTAATTCCAGCTAGCCAGATACACATAGTACTTTAAAACGGACACAAATGAATATACTTAGTAACTAGAGGTGGAGATACATGGCGTTCAAAAGTGTGAACACAAAAGATGATTTGTTTGAATATTTAGAGTTAAGACGTACTTTATAATTGTGTAAATGAAATTCCATTTGCAATTTTTTATTGTTTTTAATTTTATTTCACGTGTCTCTAACCATGACTGATAATTTTTTAATGTTCCTGTTTCTTGCATCTGTATTTTCATCTGTATTTCACTTTCTTGATGATTATTGTCGTATCATTGTGGACACATGACAGATGACTTCTCTCACAACTGTCTCACAAATGTAGGAATTCATCAACAACCACACTTTGGCCTCTAATGATGAAAATCACTCCTATTGGATTGGATTGATGGGGAAGAAGGACGCGGGCACATGGATGTGGGCGGATGGAACCAACTTCACTTTCCAGTAAAATCACACTAATCAAACATTTCTCCATATGTCATTTTAATAAGAACGAGCCTGGCCCCAGCTCAGACACGTTATCATTACCCCGAACAAGCGGATGATTCAGTCCCAGCGAAGCCACAGGAAGTAAATGTTTTATTCGTCCCCCCCGCCCTCACACCTTGGAGGTTAACAGAAGGCAACGTTTCACCTCTGAAACATTGGCTCCCTATGTAAGAAGCCAAAGCATCTTGATCGTGCCATGGTGGCTGGCTGCAGCATAGGTTATAAACCCCGCCTCCTCCGTGTTAGTGGATGGAACATGAACCAAACTAAAAAAGTCAAAGTACACGTTAAAGGTTCAGTGTGTGGAATTTAGTGACATCTAGTGGTGAAGTTACATGTTGCAGCTGTACACCAAATGTCTCCAAATATGCCGGATGGCAGCGTTCGTGTTTCCTCCTCATTTCTGAATAGTTTGAGGAAGTGGAGGCACATCATTTATCTCTGTGTACAGTCTACGGTTTCAAGTCTTCATGCTAAGCTAAGCTAAGTTAAAGTTGCTTATAATTTGCTGGGAATGGTGTGAATCTTCTCATCTGAATCTTTTCTTTCTCCACTAGGTACTGGATAGAAGGAGCAATGGACTTGCAACGAGGGCCTTGTGCTCTAAGTGTCGTGCCGATGATCTGGCCAACTGGAAAAGGTTGTGTTGCGGCATGCTGAAACGCTGGATCTGAGAAACAAGAGCCTTAAACAAACCGGATTAGGAAGCAGTTTCTGTTCAAATAAAAAGGAAATATAAAGCCGCTAGAAACTTGCTTTTTTGTTCACTCATTTGTGTTTTACACATTTATTCAAAGGGTCTGGTCCTACAAACATTGTTTTGTTTATACTAAATGAAGAAGATAAGGAAGAAAATTTACCTTTTAATGTCAATTTTGTTTATTATCTATCAATCTAGCTACTGATTCCACAAATGTCTGTCTGTCTGTATGTGGAGCACAAACTGTAAATAGGGAAGGGCACTATTGATATTGGTGCAACTTGGACATATGAAACGTTCAACATATATAAACTTTGAATAAACTGGCGACCAGCAGTCTGTCGCAGTCAAAGATGAAAATATCTTCTTCTACGTCCTCAGGTTAAATGCAGCAGTGGTTTGCAACATGGGTCAAAACCACCGGCAGATCGGTTTGGTCATTTTTTTTCTATTTCCCTAATCGGACTGACACAGACATTTAAACAGGTCGGTCAACTTTCGAAATTAATTCAAATGAAAAAGTGCGACTTGGGATCTTTTGAAATTTGACAAAGAATATTCACTGTGAACCAATAATGGCCTGATTACAATTTGCTGGTCAAAGGTCCAGGACCCTGTGAGCTAACGAACCCGCTTTGCTGAATGAAAAACATGACAAAATACTGACTTTGGTAACTTCTTCAGTTCCAGACTTGCAACTGAGAAGGGACAACTCACACCGTGTGTAATCATTGACCTCAAAACAAGCTGCAACTTCAGCATCACTGTTTGACTTTGTCCAATAAGAATGTCATATGCAAATTGAGAAACTGCGGTTTACGTGTTAGGTAATGAAGAAAGAGGAACCTCGTTGGTTCTCCATGAGGAAGTGCGGAGTTGTTTTTGTTCGGTCAAGCCTTTCAAGCATCCGTTAAAGTTAATTCTGTTAATTAACCTGCTCTCCTCTGCACTGACACAAATACGACGATGAACAGAGTTTAAGGATGGAGGAAGAAAACTATTATGATACTCTAGTTTTCAAAAATGGTGGTAGTCCTCAGAAAGGTAAGTGACTACTATGAAACTCCTATAACAACAATTATATATATTACTTGTTAAATTTCCATGCAAAAGATTTAAAACTTAGTTTTTTTTATCAACCAGAAAACGATGAAGACTCTACAATTTATTCTACAGTTAAATCTAAAGTTCCTGCAGCAACTGTAACAAGTTAGTTATGGAAGAAAAGCGCCAATTTGAATTTTTCATATGTGATGTTGAAAATAAATCAAAATTTGCTCCTCCTGAACTTTCTAAAACATTTTCACATCAACCTTGAAGGTTTGGGCTATGGCCGTATATGTGTCGCTGTGTAACTTTTAATACATAGAGCAAGAATAGGTGTTCGGGGGGGGGGGGGGGGGGGATTATGGTGTTGCTTTAAAAAACAATAATATATAGAAGTCATATGGAGTGTCAGAATATACACAGGTCACAGGTATATCCATAATAATGTTGAAAATGAATTGGAATATTTTCACTTCCGTCAGTAAAAGCAGCAGCTAGAGAAATAGCTGCTGCTCCTCCACCAGGTGGAGGAGCAGCAGCAGCTGGAGGAGGAGCAGCAGGTGGAGGAGGAGCAGCAGCTGGAGGAGGAGCAGCAGGTGGAGGAGCAGCAGCAGGACGAGGAGCAGCAGCAGGTGCAGGAGCAGCAGCAGCAGCTGGAGGAGCAGTAACAGGTGGAGAAGCAGCAGCTGGAGGAGCAGCAGCTGGAGGAGCAGCAGCTGGAGGAGCAGCAGCGGCACACTCCCGGCACTTTGTCCTGCTGCTGGTGTGTTTGGGGATTCTCTGCGTCCTGCTCATCGTGTGCATCAGAGTCATCATCTACAGTGAGTTTGATTTCAACAGACTGAGTTTTTAATGACGCAGCTTACATCACATCTGGGAAACACAAAAAAAGAAGAGATGCGTGAGTGAGCTCAGCTTTTTGAGAACTGTATTTTACTGTTGACTTTGGATTAGTAATGTTGAAGTGTCCACTTCCTCATGCACAGTATTTTCTTAACAATACCATACGATTCCTCAGCAGACATTTTTATGTCAGATTCGATATCTCCATTGGCAATCGACACATTTTCAGAATTTTCAGTTTAAAATGTTTTAAAACATTTTAAAACCTTATCTGCTGCTGCATTTCAGGACAATTTGACATTAGAGAGCAGATAGTGGGCTGCTTCTTTAAATCCAGACACTACAGGTCCAGTTCCCTGAAAAGAAACGAGTTGGAAAGTGGGACATATTGTTTTCAAATAAAGGGTATAATAGGGTATCATAATTGTTATGTTGATAATAATATTGATAATTCTTTTATTTGTTTTGATGTTGTTATAGCTTAGCTTTTGATGTATTTTGGAGTTGGCTTGATTGTAAGCCAACTCCATGGTGAAATCAAATAAAGAAAATGAGACTGTCACATGACAAAAGCCTGGAAATTAATGATGGGTAGGAGAGGATTTTTAAAAAGGTTCAGGGGTAAAGCACCTGTCCACTGGACTGACCAGTCTCTTTTCCACCATCACTGCAGTCTTCGGGGTCATGAAGGCCCATGAAGAAGACAGAGATGATCTCAACAGGACGCTCAGAGTCATCATGATGTTCCAAAACTTCCCAGTCAATGCATTCTGCCCCCAAAAAAGTGAGTATATAAAGGGACTGCATTTATTTAGCTTTCTTAACAACCACTCAAAGTGCTTTATATATATATATCTTTATGTACAACCACACAGTGAGTCCAGCCCTAAACTCACAGATATACACAGAGAATATAGATATATTTGTTTATTTAAGGTAATAGCTAAAATCTGCCATGCTCATATAATAAAGTGTAAATGTCAGTAGCCGTTGCCAAGCCTCTCAAACTATTGTGTTTAACTATGGCAGCGATTGTAATGTGTCAAACTTAAATTGGTGATATTTAACTTCTATTTCCCGGCTTCTTTCATGAGTACAGAGTGTAAGCCATGCCGGGAGAGTTGGATCCCGTTCCAGGATCACTGCTACCTGTTTTATGAGCAAGGCTCTCCCTGGAAGACATGGACGCAAGCACGAGCATTTTGTCAAAACACTAACGCAGACCTGGTTGTTGTCGACAGTTTACAAGAGCAGGTGAGCTCCATCGTCATTAAGCCACAATAACACAGAGTTCTAAATAGATTTTTAAATTATATAGAAAAATTGTGCTGGTTAAGAAACACTTCATATTCACATTTCAAACAAAATTCAACTGGAAACAATTGTGTTTTGTAAAATCAAACATATGGGAGGTGGAGGGATTCTAATGTTTTCTCACTGTCAATGCTGAGAAGTGTGAAAGTTTGTGATGATCACCTTCAGGAATTCATCAATAAGCACACCAAGTTCTACCACGACATACATCATGCATACTGGATGGGATTGCGTCAAAATGAGGAGAAGAAGTGGATCTGGCTTGATGGACGCAATGAGACTTTGGGGTAAGAATTGAAACTGAGCATCTTTCAGGTTCTCACATGACGAGAACGGTCCAGCAGTCAAATAACCAATTACACACTCGTAGATATCAGTCCTGTGAATGTGCCAGAGTTATTCCCTCTGAGGTTATGTTTTCACCCATCTGTTTGTGGGTTTGCATGTTTGTAAGCAAGATTAACTAAACACTACAGGACGGATTTCCACAGAACTGGGCAAAAGGATGTGGGATGAGTGAGGGGAGAACCCCCAAAGAACTTTGATAGGGATCCAGGAATGTTCTCTCACTTTCTTTAACTTTGTGAGAGGGTGTTCTTGAACTAAATTATTATTATTATTATTCAGGCAAATTAAATTCCTGCAGCCAGCAACTGGTGAAGATCTATTTATGCTGGGAATTAATCGGTTCATAAATTAGGTGCAGATTGTCGGAGTACTTGAGTTTTCCTTTGTCCCTTTGAGGGCCATTGGAGTTAGTTGGTATTATCTGTAAAGTTAATAGAGGTACTGATGAGCATGTTCTGTGTTTGCAGGTTCTGGATTCAGGAGAGAGTCAAAAACTCTGGTGGATATGCGATGACATATCCTGGGCATAATGCGACAGCCAGCTGGGGCCCAGCATGGGATGGATTTTCGAACAAATTCATCTGTGAGCATGAAGCCCTCATCAGGACTCCAGTCAGTTAGCAAGTTGGGTTTTCTTGTTTCAAATTTTGCATGCAAATTGAAATTTACAAACTGGTTCCACCAGTGTTTGGAAAATGTAAGTGCACACGAAACACACAAAAAACAATAATGGATACAACATAAGGAAAACAACAAAGGGTGTTTGTCGTGCAAGTGTTCATTTGATGTATCTATGATTTTGTGTAAACATGCATTTTTATTAGCTACTGTGTACGATCAATTTGGATGAATATATTTTAATGTGTGAAAAGTGTAAAGACAAGAAGCCACAACCTGGTTTCCACAATAATTAATATTTGGTCATTTACAAAAATATATATACAAAATGTCCTGCATGCTGATGCTGCCATCTTGTGTCGATAATCTCATTTGACAGCAGAGTCTAGTTGTGAGTGAACCTCAGCTGTCAATCACAATGTTTCCCCTTGTTTTTATATCATCAAATAAAAACCCAAATCAAACTTATCATAAACATATACAGTTAAACAAACATCAGTGTGAAAGATGAAAATATCTTCTTCTATGTCCTCAGGTTAAATGCAGCAGTGGTTTGCAACATGGGTCAAAACCACCGGCAGATCGGTTTGGTCATTTTTTTTCTATTTCCCTAATCGGACTGACACAGACATTCAAACAGGTCGGTCAACTTTCCAACTTTATTCAAATGAAAAAGTGCAACATGGGATCTTTTGAAATTTGCCAAAGAATATTCACTGTGAACAAATAATGGCCTGATTAGAATTTGCTGGTCAAAGGTCCAGGACACTGTGAGCTAACTAACCTGCTTTGCTGAATAAAAAACATGACAAAATACTGACTTTGGTAACTTCCTCAGTAACAGACTTGCAACTGAGAAGGGACAACTCACACCGTGTGTAATCACAAAACAAGCTGCAGCTTCGTGCAGTGAAAACATGTCACATGCAAGTTGACAAAACAAAAGTTTACGTGTTAGGTGCTGAAGGAAGAGGAACCTCGTTGGTTCTCTATGAGGTAGGGCGGAGTTGTTTTTGTTCGGTCAAGCCTTTCAAGCATCCCTTAAAGTTCATTAGAACAAACCGGCTCTCCTTCTCTGCACCGACACAAATACGACGATGAACGGAGTTTAAGGATGGAGGAAGAAAACTATTATAATACTCTAGTTTTCAAAAATGGTTGTAGTCCTCATGAAGGTAAGTGACTACTTTGAAACTCCTATAACAACAATTAGAAATCTCACTTGATAAATTTCCATGCAATAGATTTAAAACGTTCATTTTTTTTTATCAACCAGAAAACGATGAAGACTCTACAATTTATTCTACAGTTAAATCTAAAGTTCCTGCAGCGACTGTAACAAGTTAGTTAGAAAAGTGCCAATTTAAATGTTTCATATGTGATGTTGCAAGGTCTGAAAATAAAACTAAATTTGCTCCTCCTGAACTTTCTAAAACATTTTCACATCAACCTTGAAGGTTTGGGCTTTTGCCTTTTAAGTGCCGCTGTGTAACTAATAATACATAGAGCAAGAATAGGTGTTGGGGGGGGGGGTAGAGGATGAAAGAGGGAACATTCTCCACAGTCAGTAACTGAACCATCAAACCCATATTACTGTATCTGCTATGGTTATGAGTATTACTGTGTTGCTTGACTCTTGTCTGACAGTTTGTAGAACTTGTCTGGGCGGCTGGATTCCTTTTCAATCGAGCTGCTCCTTTTTTTTTAAGCCATATGGAGGGTCAGAATATACACAGGTCACAGGTATATCCATAATAATGTTGAAAATGAATTGGAATATTTTCACTTCCGTCAGTCAAACGTGCTGGAGGAGCAGCAGCAGGAGGAGGAGCAGCTGGAAGAGAAGCAGGTGGAGGAGCAGCAGGTGGAGGAGCAGCAGCAGCAGCTGGAGGAGCAGCAGCAGGAGGAGGAGCAGCAGCAGCACACTCCCGGAACTTTGTCCTGCTGCTGGTGTGTTTGGGGATTCTCTGCATCCTGCTCATCTCGTGCATCGGTGTCATCATCTACAGTGAGTTTGATTTCAACAGGCTGAGTTTTTAATGACGCAGTTTACATCACATCTGGGAAACACATAAAAAGAAGAGATGCGTGAGTGAGCTCAGCTTTTTGTGAACTGTATTTTACCGTTGACTTTGGATCAGTAATGTTGAAGTGTCCACTTCCTCCTGCACAGTATTTTCTAAACAATACCATACATCTTTACACGGATTCCTCAGCAGCCATTGGAATCAGTCAATTTTGTCGCACTTACAATTAAAATGAACTTACAGAGACTTAAAGGTTATTAGTCACAGTTATATATATTTATATTATTTTCAAATTTTTAGTTAAACAGAAACCCTGGCTCCAGCCCCCCTCATTTAATAGGAGCAGTTTAAAGTAAAAAAAAAAAAAAGGTAATTGATAGATGAATGGGTACAACAGTAAACATAATAAATTAAAAAGAGGCCATGTTAGCAATCCTAACTTACTCTGACGATCAACACAGTATCAATCCTGGTAACGTTTTTATGTCAGATTCGATATCGGCATTGGCAATAGGTCAATAAATGTCTGTTTTGATGTTGTTATAGTTTAGCTCTTGATGTATTTTGGAGTTGGCTTGATTGTAAGCCAACTCCATGGTGAAATCAAATAAACAAAATGAGACTGTCACATGACAAAAGCCTGGAAATCAATGATGGGTAGGAGAGGATTTTTAAAAAGGTTCAGGGGTAAAGCACGTGTCCACTGGACTGACCAGTCTCTTTCCCACCACCACTGCAGTCTTCGGGGTCATGAAGGCCCAGGAAGCTGTCGCAGAAAACGTCATCCACCTCGAGAAGGAAAACGTCATCCACCTCAAGAAGGAAATTCATCAGCTGATGATGGAGAAAGAAATCTTAGCGAACGAGACCGAGGTGCTGACCCGAGACAGAGATGATCTCAACAGGACGATCGGAGTCATCATGACGTTCCAAAACTTCCCAATCGATACATTCTGCCCAGACAAAAGTGAGAATATAAAGGGACTGCATTTATTTAGCTTTCTTAACAACCACTCAAAGTGCTTTATATATATCTATATGTACAACAACACAGTGAGTCCAGCCCTAAACTCACAGATATACACTGAGAATAACGATATATTTGTTTATTTAAGGTAATTGCTGAAATCTGCCATGCTCATATAATAAAGTGTAAATGTCAGTAGCCATTGCCAAGTCTCTCAAACGATTGTGTTTAACTATGGTAGCGATTGTAATGTGTCAAACTTAAATTGGTGATATTTAACTTCTATTTCCCGGCTTCTTTCATGAGTACAGAGTGTAAGCCATGCTTGGAGAGTTGGATCCCGTTCCAGGATCACTGCTACCTGTTTTATGAGCAACCCCCTCGTTGGAAGACATGGACACAAGCACGAGCATTTTGTCAAAACACTAACGCAGACCTGGTTGTTGTCGATAGTTTACAAGAGCAGGTGAGCTCCATCGTCATAAAGCCACAATAACACAGAGTTTTAAATAGATTTTTAAATACCATAGCAAAATTGTGCTTGTTAAGAAACGCTGCATATTCACATTGCAAACAAAATTCAACTGGAAACAATTGTGTTTTGTAAACTCAAACATATGGGAGGTGGAGGGATTTTAATGTTTTCTCACTGTCAATGAAAGAAGTGTGAACGTTTGTGATGATCACCTTCAGGAATTCATCAATAAGCACACCAAGTTCTACTGGGACAGTGATCATGCGTACTGGATCGGATTGCAGATTGAGGACAACAAGTGGATCTGGATTGATGGACGCAATGAGACTTTGGGGTAAGAATTGAAACTGAGCATCTGTCAGGTCTCACATGATGAGAATGGCCCAGCAGTCAAATAACCAATAACACACTCGTAGATATCAGTGCTGTGAATGTGCCAGAGTTATTCCCTCTGAGGTTATGTTTTCACCCATCGGTTTGTGGGTTTGTCCTGTGACAAAGTCCTGCAGCCAGCAACTGGTGAAGATCTTTTTATGCTGGGAATTAATCGGTTAATACATTAGGTGCAGATTGTCAGAGTACTTGAGTTTTCCTTTGACACATTGAGGCCCATTGGAGTTAGTTGGTATTATGTGTAAAGTTATTAGATGTACTGATGAGCATGTTCTGTGTTTGCAGGTTCTGGATTCAAGAGAGAGTCAAAAACTCTGGTGGATATGTGATGACATTCTCTGGGTATAATGCAACGGCCAGCTGGGGCCCAGCATGGCATGGATATCAGAACAAATTCATCTGTGAGCATGAAGCCCTCATCAGGACTCCAGTCAGTTAGCATATTGGGTTTTCTCGTTCCAATCTTTGCATGCAAATTGAAATTTAATAAACTGTTCTACCAGTGTTTGGAAAATGTAAGTGGACACGCAAAAACAGAAAACAATAATGGATACAACATAAGGAAAAAACCAAAGGGTGTTTGGTGTGCAAGTGTTATTTTGATGATTCTATGATTTTGTGTAAACATGCATTTTTATTAGCTACTGTGTACGATCAATTTGGATGAATATATTTTAATGTGTGAAAAGTGTAAAGACAAGAAGCCACAACCTGGATTAATATTTGGTCATTTACAAAAATATATATACAAAATGTCCTGCATGCTGATGCTGCCATCTTGTGTCGATATCTCATTTGACACCATAGTCTAGTTGTGAGTCAGTCTCAGCTGTCAATCACAATGTTTCCCTTTGTTTTTATATCATCAAATAAAAACCCAAATCAAACTTTTCATAAACATATACAGTTAAACAAACATCAGTGTGATAAGAACAATCTGAAATGACATAAACCATCTTTGGTTCTTTTATTTGACATGTGACTTTTTAGTAGCTCCATGTCCATTAGAGGGTGATTGAGACGCTTTGGCTTCACTTTTGGGGATCCTTCATGACGTCCATCTTTATACACAGTCTATATACAACCAGACCACCGGTGTAAAGCTATATGATGAAGTATTTGTATTAACATGTTAAGAAATAAACATGGGCTCTTCAAAATAAAAGCAACCTGTCCAATAACAACCAAAGTAAAAGAAAGAAATGACTGTTTCACAACATTCTCCCCAAAAAGAGGAAGTGGAGCTCATGAAATCAGCCTCAGTTTGCTTCTCTGAAACTGGACTACAGTCAGGACCACGCCTCCTTTTGCAACGTACCACAGCAGTAATAACCCACTAATGCCAATATGCATTGAGCCGCTGCGGACCGGAGAGAAGCTGTGTTTTCACTGCTGGTTTCCACACAGCCAGTGACGGACGTCCCCATTCAACCGTCTGCAGGCAGTCAGCTTCTGTCTCTGATATGTTAACACCAACAATTACCTTTAAACTGAAAACAATGGGGCAAGAACCGAATCACGTCAGAGCATCTTCCAAGACTGACGGTAAGTGAAAGTCTTATATTCTGAAGTTTTTATTCTACTTGAGGAATCTGATGCTCAGGTATTGCACTTCACTACAGATTCAACTTAACATGGCTGTTCCCATTTATATATATTCCCATTTATACCAATATAACGTGACAATCTGTAACCACAAAGACATTTCATATATTTGTATTTTTCGGCTATAATTTTAACCTTTTTTTATATAGCACGTTTGAAAACGGGGTTTACAAACTGCTTTGAAAGACACAGGAAACTCATTCACATCGAAAAGAACCATCAATAAATACAAGTGATGAGAAGACAGAATCAATATGAATACAAATAGAAAGAATATAAACATGAGAAGAAGACGATCACTTTACATGAGGAGAAAATAAATGCAGGTAAAAAGAATGAAGGTGTTAAAACAAAAATAACTTCATATTTTTATTTGACATCTATATACATGATATTTCAATTAACTTAATATCTTGATTGTTTGTTGTTCTTCTTCTAGAAAGAGGGAAGAAACTTCTGCACATTCTGCTGCTCCTGGTGACAGCAGCGTTTGGGATCATCTGCTTCGTCCTGGTGTCGGTCGCCATCGTCCTCAGAAGTGAGTCCGTCCGTCTGTCCCTGCTCTCCACTGCACTTTGACCCTGACTGACTGAGAGTGAGACAGTAAATCTTTCCTGTTCTGCAGCGACATCCCTCACGTCAGAGCGACACATGCAAAATGCAGCAGCTCAGAATCTGCAGCTGCAGCAGGAGAAGAACGACTTGGAGAGACGGAGCGAGGAGCTGAGCAGAGAGAGAGACGGACTCAACTGGACCATGGAAGTCATACTCCAGTACCAAACCTTCCCAGTGGCAACTCACTGCCCAGAGAAAGGTGAAAAAACACCTTGCTTTTGATGCAAAGATGATGTTTTCCAGTGTTTCCATTCCTCAAACCTCAAAGCTTTAAGCTCTTAAATTGTGAATGTTAGATTTTATCCTCTTGATTTCATCACCCTCGTCCAGGACAGTGTGTTTTCACTCCTGTGTGTTGTTCACTATGTTTGTCAGCGAGTTTATGCAAAATCTACACAATGGATTTCAATGAAAATTGTTGGGAGAATGAGACATGGGCCAAAAAAATAATTAATAGGACTTGATCACTTTCTTTAACAATGTGAGATCAGGCTTTTTTTGTTGTTGACATTTTCACAGATTTCCCAGGGAAATAATTCCTGGATCTTGAGGAATAAAATCAGACACATGTAGACGACTGATATCTTTGAGTGTGTGAAATTTGAAGCGACTTGATTGGATGTAAGGTGCCTTATGGGAATGTGCTCTACTGAGTGTTTACTGTTTTATTGTGTCATGTTTCATCTGAGTGCAATAACTTGTTTAGACAGATTAGTTTCTACACTTATATATATTATATAATGCATTGTATATATATTTTGATGTATACAGTAAACAGCTATGGTTTTGACTATAATTGTGTTGCTTGACTCTTGTCTGACAGTGTGTAGAACTTGTCTGGGCGGCTGGATTCCTTTTCAATCGAGCTGCTACTTTTTTTCCGAACCTAATAATCAACAACCTTTGGAGAATTGGCTGAACAGTCGTAAGTTCTGCAGAGCAGAGGAGGCAGATCTGGTGGTGATTGAAAGCTTGGAGGAACAGGCAAGACCGATTCTATCGATTTCACTTACACGCACCTCTGTCCTTTTGGATCAGGGCTGGAGGATGTGCTCAGGTCGTTTACTGCAGTACAAGTACCACAATAAGGCTAGTTCGATACAATATCATACCATATCATACCATAAAATAAGATAAGATGAGTACTGGGTAAAATCTTTATTTGAGATGAACTTATAATTCCAGCTAGCCAGATACACGTAGTACTTTAAAACGGACACAAATGAATATACTTAGTAACTAGAGGTGGAGATACATGGCGTTCAAAAGTGTGAACACAAAAGAAGATTTGTTTGAATATTTAGAGTTAAGACGTACTTTATAATTGTGTAAATGAAATTCCATTTGCAATTTTTTATTGTTTTTAATTTTATTTCACGTGTCTCTAACCATGACTGATCATTTTTTAATGTTCCTGTTTCTTGCATCTGTATTTTCATCTGTATTTCACTTTCTTGATGATTATTGTCTTATCATTGTGGACACATGACAGATGACTTCTCTCACAACTGTCTCACAAATGTAGGATTTCATCAACAACCACACTTTGGCCTCTAATGATGAAAATCACGCCTATTGGATTGGATTGATGAGGAAGAAGGACGCGGGCACATGGATGTGGGTGGATGGAACCAACGTCACTTTCCAGTAAAAACACACTAATCAAACATTTCTCCATATGTCATTTTAATAAGAACGAGCCTGGCCCCAGCTCAGACACGTTATCATTACCCCGAACAAGCGGATGATTCAGTCCCAGCGAAGCCACAGGAAGTAAATGTTTTATTCGTCCCCCCCGCCCTCACACCTTGGAAGTGAACAGTGGCAACGTTTCACCTCTGAAACATTGGCTCCCTATGTATGAAGCCAAAGCATCTCGATCGCGACATTGGTGGCTGGCTGCAGCATAGGTTATAAACCCCGCATCCTCCATGTTAGTGGATGGAACATGAACCAAACTAAAAAAGTCAAAGTACACGTTAAGGGTTCAGTGTGTGGAATTTAGTGACATCCAGTGGTGAAGTTACATGTTGCAGCTGTACACCAAACGTCTCCAAATGTGCCGGATGGCAGCGTTCGTGTTTCCTCCTCATTTCCAAATAGTTGGAGGAAGTGGAGACACATCATCCATCTTTTTGTACAGTCTATGGTTTCAAGTCTTCATGCTAAGCTAAGTTAAAGTTGCTTATAACTTGCTGTGAATGGTGTGAATCTTCTCGTCTGAATCTTTCTCCACTAGGAACTGGATAGAAGAAACAAAGGACTTGCACAGAGGGCCTTGTGCTCTAATTTCACCTCGTTCTGATAAGCTGGCCAACTGGAACAGGTCGTGGTGCGGCATGCTGAAACACTGGATCTGTGAAACCAGAGCCTTAAACAAACCGGATTAGGAAGCAGTTTCTGTTCAAATAAAATGGAAATATAAAGCCGCAAGAAAATTTCCTTTTTTTTCACTTATCTGTGTTTTACACATTTATTCAAAGGGTCTGGTCCTACAAACATTGTTTTGTTTATACTAAATGAAAAAGATAAGGAAGAAAATGTACCTTTTAATGTCAATTTTGTTTATTATCTATCAATCTAGCTACTGATTCCATGAATGTCTGTCTGTCTGTATGTGGAGCACCATCTTTAAATAGGGAAGGGCACTATTGATATTGGTGCAACTTGGACATATGATACGTTCAACATATGTAAACTTTGAATAAACTGGCGACCAGCAGTCTGTCGCAGTCAAAGATGAAAATATCTTTTTCTACGTCCTCAGGTTAACTGCAGCAGTGGTTTGCAACTGGGTCAAAACCACCGGCAGATCAGTTTGGTCATTTTTTTTCTATTTCCCTAAATCTGACTGACACAGACATTCAAACAGGTCGGTCAACTTTCCAACTTTATTCCCCTGAAATGCAAAAGTGCAACATGGGATCTTTTGAAATTTGCCAAAGAATATTCACTGTGACCCAATAATGGCCTGATTAGAATTTGCTGGTCAAAGGTCCAGAACACTGTGAGCTAACGAACCCGCTTTGCTTAATAAAAAACATGACAAAATACTGACTTTGGTAACTTCCTCAGTTACAGACTTGCAACTGAGAAGGGACAACTCACACCGTGTGTAATCATTGACCTCAAAACAAGCTGCAGCTTCGTCCAGTAAGAACATGTCACAAGCAAATTGAGAAACAAAAGTTTACGTGTTTGGTGCTGAAGGAAGAGGAACCTTGTTTGTTCTCTATTAAGTAGTGCGGAGGTGTTATTGTTCGGTCAAGCCTTTCAAGCATCTGTTAAAGTTAATTTGAACAAACCTGCTCTCCTTCTCTGCACTGACACGAATAAGGCGAAGAACAGAGTTTAAGAATGGAGGAAGAACTCAATTATGCTTCTGTGGTTTTCAAAAATGGTGGTAGTCCTCAGAAAGGTAAGTGACTCCTATGAAATGAATTGATAGAACGAACCAACTCAATATTTAACCTCACTACTTAACAACAATTATAAATATTACTTGTTAAATTTCCATGCAATATATTTCAAACTTTTTGTTTTTTCTATCAACCAGAAAACGATGAGGACTCTACAATTTATTCAACGGTTAAATCTAATGTTCCTGCAGCGACTGTAACAAGTAAGTTATGGGAGAAAAGTGCCAATTTGTGACTTTTTCAAATGTGATGTTGCAAAGTCTGAAAATAAAACTAAATTTGCTCCTCCTTAACTTTCTAAAACACTTTCACATCAACCTTGAATGTTTGGGCTTTTGCCGTATATATATCGCTGTGTAACTTTTAATAAATAGAGCAAGAATAGGTGTTCGGGGGGGGGGGGGTGGGGTAGAGGATGAAAGAGGGAACATTCTACATAGTCAAAGTTACTGATCCATCACAACCCATATTGCTGTATCTGCTATAGTTATGACTATTATTGTGTTGCTTGACTCTTGTCTGACAGTGTGTAGAACTTGTCTGGGCGGCCCGATTCCTTTTCAATCGAGACGCTACTTTTTTTAAGTCATATGGAGGGTCAGAATATACACAGGTCACAGGTATATCCATAATAATGTTGAAAATGAATTGGAATATTTTCACTTCTGTCAGTTAAAGCAGCTGGAGGAGCAGCAGCGGCACACTCCCGGGACTTTGTCCTGCTGCTGGTGTGTTTGGGGATTCTCTGCGTCCTGCTCATCTCGTGCATCGGTGTCATCATCTACAGTGAGTTTGATTTCAACAGACTGAGTTTTTAATGACGCAGCTCACATCACGTCTGGGAAACACAAAAAAAGAAGAGATGTGTGAGTGAGCTCAGCCTTTTGTGAACTGTATTTTACTGTTGACTTTGGATTAGTAATGTTGAAGTGTCCACTTCCTCCTGCACAGTATTTTCTAAACAATACCATACATCTTCACACAGATTCCTAAGGAGCCATTGGAATCAGTCAATTTTGGTGCACTTACAATTAAAATCAACTTACAGAGACTTAAAGGGTTATTAGTCACAGTTATCTAATTAATATTATTGTCAAATTTTCAGTTAAACAGAAACCATGGCTCCAGCTACACTCATTCAATAGAAGCAGTTTAAAGTAAAATCAGAAAAAAACGTAATTGATGGATGAATGGGTACAACAGTAAATATGATCAATTTAAAAGCATGTGGGCTAATGGAAGAGAATATTTCTCCAACTGTGTCCACTGGACTGACCAGTCTCTTTCCCACCACCACTGCAGTCTTCGGGGTCATGAAGGCCCAGGAAGCTGTCGCAGAAAACGTCATCCACCTCGAGAAGGAAAACGTCATCCACCTCAAGAAGGAAATTCATCAGCTGATGATGGAGAAAGAAATCTTAGGGAACAAGACTGAGGTGCTGACCCGAGACAGAGATGATCTCAACAGGACGCTCGGAGTCATCATGACGTTCCAAAACTTCCCAGTCAATAAATTCTGCCCAGACAAAAGTGAGTATATAAAGGGACTGTATTTATTTAGCTTTCTTAACAACCACTCAAAGTGCTTTATATATATCTATATGTACAACCACAAAGTGAGTCCAGCCCTAAACTCACAGATATACACTGAGAATAACGATATATTTGTTTATTTAAGGTAATTGCTAAAATCTGCCATGCTCATATAATAAAGTGTAAATGTCAGTAGCCATTGCAAAGCCTCTCAAACGATTGTGTTTAACTATGGCAGCGATTGTAATGTGTCAAACTTAAATTGGTGATATTAAACTTCTATTTCTCGGCTTCTTTCATGAGTACAGAGTGTAAGCCATGCTTGGAGAGTTGGATCCCGTTCCAGGATCACTGCTACCTGTTTTGGGACCAACCCGCTCCCTGGAAGACATGGACACAAGCACGAACATTTTGTCGAAACAATGTCGCAGACCTGGTTGTTGTCGACAGTTTACAAGAGCAGGTGAGCTCCATCGTCATTAAGCCACAATAACACAGAGTTCTAAATAGATTTTTAAATTGCATAGCGAAATTGTGCTGGTTAAGAAACGCTGAATATTCACATTGCAAACAAAATTCAACTGGAAACAATTGTTTTTTGTAAAATCAAACATATGGGAGGTGGAGGGATTCTAATGTTTTCTCACTGTCAATAAAAGAAGTGTGAAAGTTTGTGATGATCACCTTCAGGAATTCATCAATAAGCACACCAAGTGCTACTTCACCAATGATCATGCATACTGGATGGGATTGCGTAAAAATGAGGACAACAAGTGGATCTGGATTGATGGACGCAATGAGACTTTGGGGTAAGAATTGAAACTGAGCATCTTTCAGGTCTCACATGACGAGAATGGCCCAGCAGTCAAATAACCAATAACACACTCGTAGATATCAGTCCTGTGAATGTGCCAGAGTTATTCCCTCTGAGGTTTTGTTTTCACCCATCTGTTTGTGGGTTTGCCTGTTTGTAAGCAAGATTAACTAAAAACTACAGGACGGATTTCTACAGAACTTGGCAAAAGGATGTGGGATGAGTGAGGGGAGAACCCCCAAAGAACTTTGGTAGGGATCCAGGAATGTTCTCTCACTTTCTTTAACATTGCGAGAGGGCGTTCTTGAGCATATTCCTTGATTTCCTGGGGAAGACTTAATAAACCGAGGACAAAGTCCTGCAGCCAGCAACTGGTAAAGATCTATTTATGATGGGATGTATTGGTTCATAAATTAGGTGCAGATTGTCCGAGTACTTGAGTTTTCCTTTTTCCCATTGAGGGCCATTGAAGTTAGTTGGTATTATGTGTAAAGTTATTAGAGGTACTGATGAGCATGTTCTGTGTTTGTAGGTTCTGGATTCAGGAGAGAGTCAACAACTCTGGTGGATATGCGATGACATTCCCTGGGCATAATGCGACAGCCAGCTGGGGCCCATCAGGGGATGGATTTCAGCTCAAATTCATCTGTGAGCATGAAGCCCTCATCAGGACTCCAGTCAGTTAGCATATTGGGTTTTCTCGTTCCCGTTCTCGTTTGCATGCAAATTGAAATTTACAAAACTGTTCCACCAGTGTTTGGAAAATGTAAGTGCACACGAAACACACAAAAAACAATAATGGATACAACATAAGGAAAAAACCAAAGGGTGTTTGGCGTGCAACTGTTATTTTTATGTATCTATGATTTTGTGTAAACATGCATTTTTATTAGCTACTGTGTACGATCAATTTGGATGAATATATTTTAATGTGTGAAAAGTGTAAAGACCAGAAGCCTCAACGTGGTTTCCACACTAATTAATATTTGGTCATTTACAAAAATAAAAAATATTATACACAAAATATATATACAAAATGTCATGCATGCTGATGCTGCCATCTTGTGTCGATAACCTCATTTGACAGCAGAGTCTAGTCGTGAGTCAGTCTCAGCTGTCATTCATAATGTTTCCCCTTGTTTTTATATCATCAAATAAAAACCTAAATCAAACTTATCATAAACATATACAGTTAAACAAACAGCAGTGTGATAAGAACAATCTGAAATGACAGAAACCATCTTTGGTTCTTTTATTTGACATGTGACCTTTTAGTAGCTCCATGTCCATTAGAGGGCGATTGAGACGCTTTAGCTTCACTTTTAGGGGATCCATCATGACGTCCATCTTTATACACAGTCTATATACAACCAGACCACCGGTGTGAGGCTATATGATGAAGTATTTGTATTAGTATTTGTAATACATTGGCTCTTCAAAATAAAAGCAACCTGTCCAATAACAACCAAAGTAAAAGAAAGAAATTACTGTTTCACAACATTCTCCCCAAAAAGAGGAAGTAGAGCTCATGAAATCAGCCTCAGTTGGCTTCTCTGAAACCGGACTACAGTCAGGACCGCGCCTCCTTTTGCAAAGTACCACAGCAGTAATAACCCACTAACGCCAATATGCATTGAGCCGCATTTGATCGGAGAGAAGCTGTGTTTTCACTGCTGGTTTCCACACAGCCAGTGACGGCCGTCCCCATTCAACCGGCTGCAGGCAGTCAGCTTCTGTCTCTGACATGTTAACACCAACAATTACCTTAAAACTGAAAACAATGGGGCAAGAACCGAATCACGTCAGAGCATCTTCCAAGACTGACAGTAAGTGAAAGTCTTATATTCTGAAGTTTTTATTCTACTTGAGGAATCTGATGCTCAGGTATTGCACTTCACTACAGATTCAACTTAACATGGCTGTTCCCATTTATATATATTCCCATTTATACCAATAAAACGTGACAATCTGTAACCACAAAGACATTTCATATATTTGTATTTTTCGGCTATAATTTTAACCTTTTTTTATATAGCACGTTTGAAAACGGGGTTTACAAACTGCTTTGAAAGACACAGGAAACTCATTCACATCGAAAAGAACCATCAATAAATACAAGTGATAAGAAGACCGAATCATATGAATACAAATAAAAAGAATATGAACATGAGAAGAAGACGATCACTTTACATGAGGAGAAAATACATGCAGGTAAAAAGAATGAAGGTGTTAAAACAAAAATAACTTCATATTTTTATTTGACATCTATATACATGATATTTCAATTAACTTAATATCTTCATTGTTTGTTGTTCTTCTTCTAGAAACAGGGAAGAAACTTCTGCACACTCTGCTACTCCTGGTGACAGCAGCGTTTGGGTTCATCTGCTTCGTCCTGGTGTCGGTCGCCATCGTCCTCAGAAGTGAGTCCGTCCGTCTGTCCTTGCTCTCCACTGCACTTTGACCCTGACTGACTGAGAGTGAGACAGTAAATCTTTCCTGTTCTGCAGCGACGTCCCTCACGTCAGAGCGACACATGCAAAATGCAGCAGCTCAGAATCTGCAGCTGCGGCAGGAGAAGAACTACTTGGAGAGACGGAGCAAGGAGCTGAGCAGAGAGAGAGACGGACTCAACTGGACCATGGAGGTCATCCTCCAGTACCAAACCTTCCCAGCGGCAACCCACTGCCCAGAGAAAGGTGAAGAAACACCTCGCTTTTGATGCAAAGATGATGTTTTCCAGTGTTTCCATTCCTCAAACCTCAAAGCTTTAAGCTCTTAAATTGTAAATGTTAGTTTTTATCCTCTTAATTTTATCACCCTCGTCCAGGACAGTGTGTTTTCACTCCTGTGTGTTGGTCGCTTTGTTTGTTAGCCGGTTTATGCAAAATCTACCAAATGGATTTCAATGAAAATTGTTGGGAGAATGAGACATGGGCCAAAAAAATAATTAATAGGACTTGATCACTTTCTTTAACAATGTGAGATCAGGCTTTTTTTGTTGTTGACATTTTCACAGATTTCCCAGGGAAATAATTCCTGGATCTTGAGGAATAAAATCAGACACATGTAGACGACTGATATCTTTGAGTGTGTGAAATTTGAAGCGACTTGATTGGATGTAAGGTGCCTTATGGGAATGTGCTCTACTGAGTGTTTACTGTTTTATTGTGTCATGTTTCATCTGAGTGCAATAACTTGTTTAGACAGATTAGTTTCTACACTTATATATATTATATAATGCATTGTATATATATTTTGATGTATACAGTAAACAGCTATGGTTTTGACTATAATTGTGTTGCTTGACTCTTGTCTGACAGTGTGTAGAACTTGTCTGGGCGGCTGGATTCCTTTTCAATCGAGCTGCTACTTTTTTTCCGAACCTAATAATCAACAACCTTTGGAGAATTGGCTGAACAGTCGTAAGTTCTGCAGAGCAGAGGAGGCAGATCTGGTGGTGATTGAAAGCTTGGAGGAACAGGCAAGACCGATTCTATCGATTTCACTTACACGCACCTCTGTCCTTTTGGATCAGGGCTGGAGGATGTGCTCAGGTCGTTTACTGCAGTACAAGTACCACAATAAGGCTAGTTCGATACAATATCATACCATATCATACCATAAAATAAGATAAGATGAGTACTGGGTAAAATCTTTATTTGAGATGAACTTATAATTCCAGCTAGCCAGATACACGTAGTACTTTAAAACGGACACAAATGAATATACTTAGTAACTAGAGGTGGAGATACATGGCGTTCAAAAGTGTGAACACAAAAGAAGATTTGTTTGAATATTTAGAGTTAAGACGTACTTTATAATTGTGTAAATGAAATTCCATTTGCAATTTTTTATTGTTTTTAATTTTATTTCACGTGTCTCTAACCATGACTGATCATTTTTTAATGTTCCTGTTTCTTGCATCTGTATTTTCATCTGTATTTCACTTTCTTGATGATTATTGTCTTATCATTGTGGACACATGACAGATGACTTCTCTCACAACTGTCTCACAAATGTAGGATTTCATCAACAACCACACTTTGGCCTCTAATGATGAAAATCACGCCTATTGGATTGGATTGATGAGGAAGAAGGACGCGGGCACATGGATGTGGGTGGATGGAACCAACGTCACTTTCCAGTAAAAACACACTAATCAAACATTTCTCCATATGTCATTTTAATAAGAACGAGCCTGGCCCCAGCTCAGACACGTTATCATTACCCCGAACAAGCGGATGATTCAGTCCCAGCGAAGCCACAGGAAGTAAATGTTTTATTCGTCCCCCCCGCCCTCACACCTTGGAAGTGAACAGTGGCAACGTTTCACCTCTGAAACATTGGCTCCCTATGTATGAAGCCAAAGCATCTCGATCGCGACATTGGTGGCTGGCTGCAGCATAGGTTATAAACCCCGCATCCTCCATGTTAGTGGATGGAACATGAACCAAACTAAAAAAGTCAAAGTACACGTTAAGGGTTCAGTGTGTGGAATTTAGTGACATCCAGTGGTGAAGTTACATGTTGCAGCTGTACACCAAACGTCTCCAAATGTGCCGGATGGCAGCGTTCGTGTTTCCTCCTCATTTCCAAATAGTTGGAGGAAGTGGAGACACATCATCCATCTTTTTGTACAGTCTATGGTTTCAAGTCTTCATGCTAAGCTAAGTTAAAGTTGCTTATAACTTGCTGTGAATGGTGTGAATCTTCTCGTCTGAATCTTTCTCCACTAGGAACTGGATAGAAGAAACAAAGGACTTGCACAGAGGGCCTTGTGCTCTAATTTCACCTCGTTCTGATAAGCTGGCCAACTGGAACAGGTCGTGGTGCGGCATGCTGAAACACTGGATCTGTGAAACCAGAGCCTTAAACAAACCGGATTAGGAAGCAGTTTCTGTTCAAATAAAATGGAAATATAAAGCCGCAAGAAAATTTCCTTTTTTTTCACTTATCTGTGTTTTACACATTTATTCAAAGGGTCTGGTCCTACAAACATTGTTTTGTTTATACTAAATGAAAAAGATAAGGAAGAAAATGTACCTTTTAATGTCAATTTTGTTTATTATCTATCAATCTAGCTACTGATTCCATGAATGTCTGTCTGTCTGTATGTGGAGCACCATCTTTAAATAGGGAAGGGCACTATTGATATTGGTGCAACTTGGACATATGATACGTTCAACATATGTAAACTTTGAATAAACTGGCGACCAGCAGTCTGTCGCAGTCAAAGATGAAAATATCTTTTTCTACGTCCTCAGGTTAACTGCAGCAGTGGTTTGCAACTGGGTCAAAACCACCGGCAGATCAGTTTGGTCATTTTTTTTCTATTTCCCTAAATCTGACTGACACAGACATTCAAACAGGTCGGTCAACTTTCCAACTTTATTCCCCTGAAATGCAAAAGTGCAACATGGGATCTTTTGAAATTTGCCAAAGAATATTCACTGTGACCCAATAATGGCCTGATTAGAATTTGCTGGTCAAAGGTCCAGAACACTGTGAGCTAACGAACCCGCTTTGCTTAATAAAAAACATGACAAAATACTGACTTTGGTAACTTCCTCAGTTACAGACTTGCAACTGAGAAGGGACAACTCACACCGTGTGTAATCATTGACCTCAAAACAAGCTGCAGCTTCGTCCAGTAAGAACATGTCACAAGCAAATTGAGAAACAAAAGTTTACGTGTTTGGTGCTGAAGGAAGAGGAACCTTGTTTGTTCTCTATTAAGTAGTGCGGAGGTGTTATTGTTCGGTCAAGCCTTTCAAGCATCTGTTAAAGTTAATTTGAACAAACCTGCTCTCCTTCTCTGCACTGACACGAATAAGGCGAAGAACAGAGTTTAAGAATGGAGGAAGAACTCAATTATGCTTCTGTGGTTTTCAAAAATGGTGGTAGTCCTCAGAAAGGTAAGTGACTCCTATGAAATGAATTGATAGAACGAACCAACTCAATATTTAACCTCACTACTTAACAACAATTATAAATATTACTTGTTAAATTTCCATGCAATATATTTCAAACTTTTTGTTTTTTCTATCAACCAGAAAACGATGAGGACTCTACAATTTATTCAACGGTTAAATCTAATGTTCCTGCAGCGACTGTAACAAGTAAGTTATGGGAGAAAAGTGCCAATTTGTGACTTTTTCAAATGTGATGTTGCAAAGTCTGAAAATAAAACTAAATTTGCTCCTCCTTAACTTTCTAAAACACTTTCACATCAACCTTGAATGTTTGGGCTTTTGCCGTATATATATCGCTGTGTAACTTTTAATAAATAGAGCAAGAATAGGTGTTCGGGGGGGGGGGGGTGGGGTAGAGGATGAAAGAGGGAACATTCTACATAGTCAAAGTTACTGATCCATCACAACCCATATTGCTGTATCTGCTATAGTTATGACTATTATTGTGTTGCTTGACTCTTGTCTGACAGTGTGTAGAACTTGTCTGGGCGGCCCGATTCCTTTTCAATCGAGACGCTACTTTTTTTTAAGTCATATGGAGGGTCAGAATATACACAGGTCACAGGTATATCCATAATAATGTTGAAAATGAATTGGAATATTTTCACTTCTGTCAGTTAAAGCAGCTGGAGGAGCAGCAGCGGCACACTCCCGGGACTTTGTCCTGCTGCTGGTGTGTTTGGGGATTCTCTGCGTCCTGCTCATCTCGTGCATCGGTGTCATCATCTACAGTGAGTTTGATTTCAACAGACTGAGTTTTTAATGACGCAGCTCACATCACGTCTGGGAAACACAAAAAAAGAAGAGATGTGTGAGTGAGCTCAGCCTTTTGTGAACTGTATTTTACTGTTGACTTTGGATTAGTAATGTTGAAGTGCCCACTTCCTCCTGCACAGTATTTTCTAAACAATACCATACATCTTCACACAGATTCCTAAGGAGCCATTGGAATCAGTCAATTTTGGTGCACTTACAATTAAAATCAACTTACAGAGACTTAAAGGGTTATTAGTCACAGTTATCTAATTAATATTATTGTCAAATTTTCAGTTAAACAGAAACCATGGCTCCAGCTACACTCATTCAATAGGAGCAGTTTAAAGTAAAATCAGAAAAAAACGTAATTGATGGATGAATGGGTACAACAGTAAATATGATCAATTTAAAAGCATGTGGGCTAATGGAAGAGAATATTTCTCCAACTGTGTCCACTGGACTGACCAGTCTCTTTCCCACCACCACTGCAGTCTTCGGGGTCATGAAGGCCCAGGAAGCTGTCGCAGAAAACGTCATCCACCTCGAGAAGGAAAACGTCATCCACCTCAAGAAGGAAATTCATCAGCTGATGATGGAGAAAGAAATCTTAGGGAACAAGACTGAGTTGCTGACCCGAGACAGAGATGACCTCAACAGGACGCTCGGAGTCATCATGACGTTCCAAAACTTCCCAGTCAATAAATTCTGCCCAGACAAAAGTGAGTATATAAAGGGACTGTATTTATTTAGCTTTCTTAACAACCACTCAAAGTGCTTTATATATATATCTATATGTACAACCACACAGTGAGTCCAGCCCTAAACTCACAGATATACACTGAGAATAACGATATATTTGTTTATTTAAGGTAATTGCTAAAATCTGCCATGCTCATATAATAAAGTGTAAATGTCAGTAGCCATTGCAAAGCCTCTCAAACGATTGTGTTTAACTATGGCAGCGATTGTAATGTGTCAAACTTAAATTGGTGATATTAAACTTCTATTTCTCGGCTTCTTTCATGAGTACAGCGTGTCAGCCATGCCGGGAGAGTTGGATCCCGTTCCAGGATCACTGCTACCTGTTTTGGGACCAACCCGCTCCCTGGAAGACATGGACACAAGCACGAACATTTTGTCGAAACAATGTCGCAGACCTGGTTGTTGTCGACAGTTTACAAGAGCAGGTGAGCTCCATCGTCATTAAGCCACAATAACACAGAGTTCTAAATAGATTTTTAAATTGCATAGCGAAATTGTGCTGGTTAAGAAACGCTGAATATTCACATTGCAAACAAAATTCAACTGGAAACAATTGTTTTTTGTAAAATCAAACATATGGGAGGTGGAGGGATTCTAATGTTTTCTCACTGTCAATAAAAGAAGTGTGAAAGTTTGTGATGATCACCTTCAGGAATTCATCAATAAGCACACCAAGTGCTACTTCACCAATGATCATGCATACTGGATGGGATTGCGTAAAAATGAGGACAACAAGTGGATCTGGATTGATGGACGCAATGAGACTTTGGGGTAAGAATTGAAACTGAGCATCTTTCAGGTCTCACATGACGAGAATGGCCCAGCAGTCAAATAACCAATAACACACTCGTAGATATCAGTCCTGTGAATGTGCCAGAGTTATTCCCTCTGAGGTTTTGTTTTCACCCATCTGTTTGTGGGTTTGCCTGTTTGTAAGCAAGATTAACTAAAAACTACAGGACGGATTTCTACAGAACTTGGCAAAAGGATGTGGGATGAGTGAGGGGAGAACCCCCAAAGAACTTTGGTAGGGATCCAGGAATGTTCTCTCACTTTCTTTAACATTGCGAGAGGGCGTTCTTGAGCATATTCCTTGATTTCCTGGGGAAGACTTAATAAACCGAGGACAAAGTCCTGCAGCCAGCAACTGGTAAAGATCTATTTATGATGGGATGTATTGGTTCATAAATTAGGTGCAGATTGTCCGAGTACTTGAGTTTTCCTTTTTCCCATTGAGGGCCATTGAAGTTAGTTGGTATTATGTGTAAAGTTATTAGAGGTACTGATGAGCATGTTCTGTGTTTGTAGGTTCTGGATTCAGGAGAGAGTCAACAACTCTGGTGGATATGCGATGACATTCCCTGGGCATAATGCGACAGCCAGCTGGGGCCCATCAGGGGATGGATTTCAGCTCAAATTCATCTGTGAGCATGAAGCCCTCATCAGGACTCCAGTCAGTTAGCATATTGGGTTTTCTCGTTCCCGTTCTCGTTTGCATGCAAATTGAAATTTACAAAACTGTTCCACCAGTGTTTGGAAAATGTAAGTGCACACGAAACACACAAAAAACAATAATGGATACAACATAAGGAAAAAACCAAAGGGTGTTTGGCGTGCAACTGTTATTTTTATGTATCTATGATTTTGTGTAAACATGCATTTTTATTAGCTACTGTGTACGATCAATTTGGATGAATATATTTTAATGTGTGAAAAGTGTAAAGACCAGAAGCCTCAACGTGGTTTCCACACTAATTAATATTTGGTCATTTACAAAAATAAAAAATATTATACACAAAATATATATACAAAATGTCATGCATGCTGATGCTGCCATCTTGTGTCGATAACCTCATTTGACAGCAGAGTCTAGTCGTGAGTCAGTCTCAGCTGTCATTCATAATGTTTCCCCTTGTTTTTATATCATCAAATAAAAACCTAAATCAAACTTATCATAAACATATACAGTTAAACAAACAGCAGTGTGATAAGAACAATCTGAAATGACAGAAACCATCTTTGGTTCTTTTATTTGACATGTGACTTTTTAGTAGCTCCATGTCCATTAGAGGGCGATTGAGACGCTTTAGCTTCACTTTTAGGGGATCCATCATGACGTCCATCTTTATACACAGTCTATATACAACCAGACCACCGGTGTGAGGCTATGTGATGAAGTATTTGTATTAGTATTTGTAATACATTGGCTCTTCAAAATAAAAGCAACCTGTCCAATAACAACCAAAGTAAAAGAAAGAAATTACTGTTTCACAACATTCTCCCCAAAAAGAGGAAGTAGAGCTCATGAAATCAGCCTCAGTTGGCTTCTCTGAAACCGGACTACAGTCAGGACCGCGCCTCCTTTTGCAAAGTACCACAGCAGTAATAACCCACTAACGCCAATATGCATTGAGCCGCATTTGATCGGAGAGAAGCTGTGTTTTCACTGCTGGTTTCCACACAGCCAGTGACGGCCGTCCCCATTCAACCGGCTGCAGGCAGTCAGCTTCTGTCTCTGACATGTTAACACCAACAATTACCTTAAAACTGAAAACAATGGGGCAAGAACCGAATCACGTCAGAGCATCTTCCAAGACTGACAGTAAGTGAAAGTCTTATATTCTGAAGTTTTTATTCTACTTGAGGAATCTGATGCTCAGGTATTGCACTTCACTACAGATTCAACTTAACATGGCTGTTCCCATTTATATATATTCCCATTTATACCAATAAAACGTGACAATCTGTAACCACAAAGACATTTCATATATTTGTATTTTTCGGTTATAATTTTAACCCTTTTTTATATAGTACTTTTGAAAACGGGGTTTACAAAGTACTTTGAAAGACACAGGAAACTCATTCACATCGAAAAGAACCATCAATAAATACAAGTGATAAGAAGACCGAATCATATGAATACAAATAAAAAGAATATGAACATGAGAAGAAGACGATCACTTTACATGAGGAGAAAATACATGCAGGTAAAAAGAATGAAGGTGTTAAAACAAAAATAACTTCATATTTTTATTTGACATCTATATACATGATATTTCAATTAACTTAATATCTTCATTGTTTGTTGTTCTTCTTCTAGAAACAGGGAAGAAACTTCTGCACACTCTGCTACTCCTGGTGACAGCAGCGTTTGGGTTCATCTGCTTCGTCCTGGTGTCGGTCGCCATCGTCCTCAGAAGTGAGTCCGTCCGTCTGTCCTTGCTCTCCACTGCACTTTGACCCTGACTGACTGAGAGTGAGACAGTAAATCTTTCCTGTTCTGCAGCGACCTCCCTCACGTCAGAGCGACACATGCAAAATGCAGCAGCTCAGAATCTGCAGCTGCGGCAGGAGAAGAACTACTTGGAGAGACGGAGCAAGGAGCTGAGCAGAGAGAGAGACGGACTCAACTGGACCATGGAGGTCATCCTCCAGTACCAAACCTTCCCAGCGGCAACCCACTGCCCAGAGAAAGGTGAAGAAACACCTCGCTTTTGATGCAAAGATGATGTTTTCCAGTGTTTCCATTCCTCAAACCTCAAAGCTTTAAGCTCTTAAATTGTAAATGTTAGTTTTTATCCTCTTAATTTTATCACCCTCGTCCAGGACAGTGTGTTTTCACTCCTGTGTGTTGGTCGCTTTGTTTGTTAGCCGGTTTATGCAAAATCTACCAAATGGATTTCCATGAAAATTGTTGGGAGGATGAGACATGGGCCAAAAAAATAATCTATAGCAGGGGTCTTCATCGTTTTTCAGGCCAAGGCCCCCAAACTGGTGGAGAGATGGAGCAGGGACCCCATACTATATATAGTGCATAAAACTGTGTTTTATATTGAATTGGGCCTAGTGCCATGTATAAACATAGCTACCCTGTTATTGTGCATTCAATACTAAACTATTCAAATATTACACAGCTTCTTATATTTATGTTTTTAATTTAAACATGTGCAAGGTCCAGGCCACTGCCTTTTATTAACATACATCTTGCATACAACACTGAGCTATTACAATAATTCACAGATTCATGTTTTTATTTAAACATACATGTAGAAGAGACAGTGAATCCTCAAGCCATCTGTGGATGGCACACATACTCCCACATTAGTGAGATGTCGGACCCTGATGGGTAGCACACAACTTATCTAACCTTGGACGGATGGAGGTTGTCAGGCATAGGGTCATATCAGCCTCACAATATGTTGGATGCAAGTTAATGTGTATTTAAAGACATTTAAATTTTTGGAAAAAATATTGGTTGGAAGATAAATAAAAAATTACAAAAAAAACCAACAAATTGTCTCAACCAAAAATGTTGCGCCCCCCCCCTGCTGTACCTCCACGGACCCCCTTTTGAAGACCTCTGGTCTATAGGACTTGATCAATGTCTTTAACATTGTGAGATCAGGCCTTTGTTTTTGTTGACATTGTTACAGATTTCCCAGGGAAATAGTATATATATATATAAATGTATAAATGTATGTATAAATTGAAGACGACTGATATCTCTTCAGTGTGTGAAATTTGAAGCAACTTGATTGGATGTAAGGTGCCTTATGGGAATGTGCTCTACTGAGTGTTTACTTTTATTGTGTCATGTTTCATCTAAGTGCAACAACTTGTTTAGGCAGATTAGTTTCTACACTTATATATATTATATAATGCATTGTATATATATTTTGATATATACAGTAACAGCTATGGGTATGAGTATAATTGTGTTGCTTGACTCTTGTCTGACAGTGTGTAGAACTTGTCTGGGCGGCTGGATTCCTTTTCAATCAAGCTGCTACTTTTTTTCCGAACCTAATAATCAACAACCTTTGGAGAATTGGTGGAAGAGTCGTAAGTTGGAGGATTTGCTCAGGTCGTTTACTTTAGTACAAGAACCAAATGAGGCTAGTAAGATACAATATCATACCATATCATACCATAAAATAAGATAAGATGAGTACTGAGTAAAATCTTTATTTGAGATGAACTTGTGATTCCAGCTAGCCAGATACATGTAGTACTTTAAAACGGACACGAATAAATATACTTAGTAACTAGAGGTGGAGATTGTCGTGGCAATTTCCACAATCCCACTACCAACGAAGAAACGAGTCTCAAAAACTCTTACAGTATTGTCACCTTTAATGCTCGAGCATGGTGCATACCACAGGGTTGAGTTTGTAATATGCACCCAGATAGAAACCAGTTCACGGTCTTTATACATTTGGCTAAACCCTCCCACTCTGGAGGGGGCTGTTAAACAGGAAGGTTGAGATCCTTTGATCACACAAATACAACAATGTCTAGTCGAGGGCAATCAACGCAATATGCATTAAGTGACTACAGGAAACACATGATCAAAGAGACATTGTCTAGAGGAAATTAGGTTACATGAAGAGCAGCAGTTGAAAGGTTACATTGTCATAGAGAAAATCAGGTTACTGTGTCTACAGATTAAATTATGATCAAACAGACGGGAAATAAACATTTTATTATGTCAAATGTTATATTTCCTTTACAAGATATATGGTGTTTAAAAGTGTGAACACAAAAGATGATTTGTTTGAATATTTAGAGTCAAGACGTACTTTATAATTGTGTAAATGAAATTCCATTTGCAATTTTTATTGTTTTTAATTTTATTTCTTGTGTCTCTAACCCTGACTGATACCTTTTTAATGTTTCTGTTTCTTGCATCTGTATTTTCATCTGTATATCACTTTTTTTTTTACATCTTTCTTGATGATTATTGTTGTATCATTGTGGACACATGACAGATGACTTCTCTCACAACTGTCTCACGAATGTAGGAATTCATCAACAACCACACTTTGGCCTATAATGATGAAAATCACGCCTATTGGATTGGATTGAGGATGAAGAAGGACGCGGGCTCATGGATGTGGGTGGATGGAACCAACGTCACTTTCCAGTAAAAACACACTAATCAAACGTTTCTCAATATGTCATTTTAATAACAACAAACCTGGCCTCAGCTCAGGCACATGGCCGAGCGAAGCCACGCTGCGATTTGCCACAGGAAGTAAATGTTTTATTCATCCCCCCCGCCCTCACACCTTGGAAGTGAACAGAAGGCAACGTTTCCCCTCTGAAACATTGCCTCCCTATGTATGAAGTGTCTGGAATTTAGTGACATCTAGTGGTGAAGTTACATTTTGCAGCTGAACACCAAATGACTCCAAATGTGCCCGATGGCAGCGTTCGTGTTTCCTCCTCATTTATGAATAGTTGGAGGAGGTGGAGGCACATCATTTATCTCTGTGTACAGTCTATGGTTTCAAGTCTTCATGCTAAGCTAAGTTAAAGTTGCTTATAACTTGCTGTGAATGGTGTGAATCATCTCATCTGAATCTTTTCTTTCTCCACAAGGTACTGGATAGAAGGAGCAATAGACTTGCACAGAGGGCACAACTGGAACAGGTCGTGGTGTCGCACGCTGAAACGTTGGATCTGTGAAACAAGAGCCTTAAACAAACCGGATTAGGAAGCATATTATGTCCAAATAAAAAGGAAATATAAAGCATCAAGAAACTTCGCTTTTTTTTTCACTCATCTGTGTTTTACACATTCATGTAAAGGGTCTGGTCCTAAAAACATTGTTTTCTTCATACTACATGAAAAAGATAAGGAAGAAAATTGACATTTTAATGTCAATTTTGTTTATTATCTATAAATCTAGCTACTGATTACACAAATGTCTGTCTGTCTGTATGTGGAGCGCAAACTGTAAATAGGGAAGGGCACTATTGATATTGGTGCAACTTGGACATATGATACGTTCAACATATATAAACCTCGAATAAACTGGTTACCAGCAGTCTGTCGCAGTCAAAGATGAAAATCTTGGAAAACCTCAGGTTAACTGCAGCAGTGGTTTGCAACTGGGTCAAAACCACTGGCAGATCGGTTTGGTCATTTTTTTTCTATTTCCCTAAATCGGACTGACACAGACATTCAAACAGGTCGGTCAACTTTCCAACTTTATTCAAATGCAAAAGTGCAACACGGGATCTTTTGAAATTTGCCAAAGAATATTCACTGTGAACAAATAATGGCCTGATTAGAATTTGCTGGTCAAAGGTCCAGGACACTGTGAGCTAACTAACCTGCTTTGCTGAATAAAAAACACGACAAAATACTGACTTTGGTAACTTCCTCAGTTACAGACTTGCAACTGAGAAGGGACAACTCACACCGTGTGTTATCATTGACCTCAAAACAAGCTGCAGCTTCGTCCAGTAAAAACATGTCACATGCAAGTTGAGAAAACAAAAGTTTTTTACGTGTAAGGTGCTGAAGGAAGAGGAACCTCGTTGGTTCTCTATGAGGTAGGGCGGAGTTGTTGTTATTGTTCGGTCAAGCCTTTCAAGCATCCATTAAAGTTCATTTGAACAAACCTGCTCTCCTTCTCTGCACTGACACAAACACGACGATGAACGGAGTTTAAGGATGGAGGAAGAACTCAATTATGCTACTGTTGTTTTCAAAAATGGTGGTAGTCCTCAGAAAGGTAAGTGACTCCTATGAAACTCCTATAACAACAAGCATGAATCTTACTTGATAAATTTCCATGCAATAGATTTAAAAAAGAGGGAACATTCTCCACAGTCAGTTACTGAACCATCGAACCCATTTAATTGGATATGCTATAAAAAAAAAGTTATGGTGTTGCTTTAAAATACAATGATATATAGAAGTCATATGGAGAGTCAGCATATACACAGGTCACAGGTATATCCATGATAATGTTGAAAATGAATTGGAATATTTTCACTTCTGTCAGTAAAAGCAGCTGGAGGAATAGCTGCTGCTCCTCCAGCAGCAGCTGGAGGATCAGCAGCAGCAGCTGGAGGAGCAGCAGGAGGAGGAGCAGCAGCAGCACACTCCCGGCACTTTGTCCTGCTGCTGGTGTGTTTGGGGATTCTCTGCGTCCTGCTCATCGCGTGCATCGGCGTCATCATCTACAGTGAGTTTGATTTCAACAGGCTGAGTTTTTAATGACGCAGCTTACTGAGTGACTGAGCTCAGCTTTTTGTGAACTGTATTTTACAGGAGGAGGAAGTGTCCACTTCCTTCTGCACAGTATTTTCTAAACAATACCATACATCTTTACACAGATTCCTCAGCAGCCATTGGATTCAGTTAATTTTGGTGCACTTACAATTAAAATCAACTTACAGAGACTTAAAGGTTATTAGTCACAGTTATGTATATTAATATTTTTTTCAAATTTTCAGTTAAACAGAAACCCTGGCTCCAGCTGCCCTCAATTAATAGGAGCAGTTTAAAGTAAAATTGGGAAAAAAGGTAATTTATATATGAATGGGTACAACAGTAAACATAATAAATTAAAAAGAGGCCATGTAAGCAATCCTAACTTACTCTGACGATTAACACAGTATCAATACTGGTGACATTTTTTTGTCAGATTCGAAATCGGCATTGGCAATCGGTCAATAAATGTCAGGGACGACACATTTTCAGAATTTTCTGTTTAAAATGTTGTTGTCAGTGAGGAGGAAACATTTTAAAACCTTATCTGCTGCTGCGTTTCAGGACAATTTGACATTAGAGAGCAGATAGTTGGCTGCGTCTTTAAATCCAGACACTAAAGGTCCAGTTCCCTGAAAAGAACGAGTTGGAAAGTGGGAAGTATTGTTTTCAAATAAAGGGTATAATAGGGTATCATAAACAATTTTTATATTGATAATAATAACGATAATTATTTTATTTGTTTTGATGTTGTTATAGCTTAGCTTTTGATGTATTTTGGAGTTGGCTTGATGAAATCAAATAAACAAAATGAGACTGTCACATGACAAAAGCCTGGAAATCAATGATGTGTAGGAGAGGATTTTTAAAAAGGTTCAGGGGTAAAGTGGACTGACCAGTCTCTTTCCCACCACCACTGCAGTCTTCGGGGTCATGAAGGCCCAGGAAGCTGTCGCAGAAAACGTCATCCACCTCGAGAAGGAAAATCACAGACTGATGATGGAGAAAGAAATTTTAGCTAACAAGACCGAGGAAATTCATCAGCTGATGATGTTCGAGAAAGAAATCTTAGCAAACGAGATCGAGGTGCTGAACTGAGACAGAGATGATCTCAACAGGACGCTCGGAGTCATCATGACGTTCCAAAACTTCCCAGTCAACACATTCTGCCCAGACAAAAGTGAGTATATAAAGGGACTGCATATATTTAGCTTTCTTAACAACCACTCAAAGTGCTTTATATATATCTATATGTACAACCACACAGTGAGTCCAGCCCTAAACTCACAGATATACACTGAGAATATAGATATATTTGTTTATTTAAGGTAATTGCTAAAATCTGCCATGCTCATATAATAAAGTATAAATGTCAGTAGCCGTTGCCAAGCCTCTCAAACTATTGTGTTTAACTATGGCAGTGATTGTAATGTGTCAAACTTTAATAAGTGACATTTAACTTGTATTTCTCGGCTTCTTTCATGAGTACAGAGTGTCAGCCATGCCGGGAGAGTTGGATCCCGTTCCAGGATCACTGCTACCTGTTTTATGAGCAACCCGCTCGTTGGAAGACATGGACACAAGCACGAACAATTTGTCAAAACAAAGTCGCAGACCTGCTTGTTGTCGACAGTTTACAAGAGCAGGTGAGCTCCATCGTCATAAAGCCACAATAACACAGAGTTTTAAATAGATTTTTAAATTGCATAGCAAAATTGTGCTTATTAATGAATGCTGCATATTCACATTGCAAACAAAATTCAACTGGAAACAATTGTGTTTTGTAAAATCAAACATATGGGAGGTAAAGGGATTCTTATGTTTTCTTACTGTCAATGAAAGAAGTGTGAAAGTTTGTGATGATCACTTTCAGGAATTCATCAATAAGCACACCAAGTTCTACCACGACCTTCATCATGCATACTGGATGGGATTGCATAAAAATGAGGACAAGAAGTGGATCTGGATTGATGGACGCAATGAGACTTTGGGGTATGAATTGAAACTGAGCATCTTTCAGGTTCTCACATGACGAGAACGGTCCAGCAGTCAAATAACCAATAACACACTTGTAGATATCAGTCCTGTGAATGTGCCAGAGTTATTCCCTATGAGGTTATGTTTTCACCCATCTGTTTGTGGGTTTGCCTGTTTGTAAGCAAGATTAACTAAAAACTACAGAATGGATTTCCACAGAACTTGGCAAAAGGATGTGGGATGAGTGAGGGGAGAACCCCCAAAGAACTTTGGTAGGGATCCAGGAATGTTCTCTCACTTTCTTTAACATTGCGAGAGGGCGTTCTTGAACATATTCCTTGATGTCCCAGGGGAATACTTAATAAACCGAGGACAAAGTCCTGCAGCCAGCAACTGGTAAAGATCTATTTATGATGGGATGTATTGGTTCATAAATTAGGTGCAGATTGTCTGAGTACTTGAGTTTTCCTTTTTCCCATCGATGGCCATTGGAGTTAGTTGGTATTATCTGTAAAGTTATTAGAGGTACTGATGAGCATGTTCTGTGTTTGCAGGTACTGGATTCAGGAGAGAGTTGGTTACGATGGTGGATATGCGATGACATTCCCTGGGTATGATGTGACGGCCAGCTGGGGCCCAGCAAGGCATTATATGCGTAACAAATTCATCTGTGAGCATGAAGCCCTCATCAGGACTCCAGTCAGTTAGCATATTGGGTTTTCTCGTTCCAAACTTTGCATGCAAATTTAAATTTACAAAACTGTTCCACGAGCGTTTGGAAAATCTAAGTGCACGAGCAAACACACAAAAAACAAAAGGGTGTTTGGCGTGCAAGTGTTAATTTTATGTATCTATGATTTTGTGTAAACATAAATTTTTATTAGCTACTGTGTACGATCAATTTGGATGAATATATTTTAATGTGTGAAAAGTGTAAAGCCAAGAAGCCACAACCTGGTTTAATATTTGGTCATTTAAAAAAATATATATACAAAATGTCCTGCATGCTGATGCTACCATCTTGTGTCGATATCTTATTTGACACCATAATGTTTCCCTTTTTTTTTTATATCATCAAATAAAAACCCAAATCAAACTTATCATAAACATATACAGTTAAACAAACATCAGTGTGATAAGAACAATGTGAAATGACACAAACCATATTTGGTTCTTTTATTTGACATGTGACTTTTTATTAGCCCCATGTCCATTAGAGGACGATTGAGATGCTTTAGCTTCACATTTAGGGATCCTTCATGACGTCCATCTTTATTAACAGTCTTTATACAACCAGACCACCGGTGTGAAGCTATATGATGAGGTATTTGTATTAACATGTTAAGAAATAAACATGGGCTCTTCAAATTAAAAGAAGCCTGTCCAATTACAACCAAAGTAAAAGAAGGAAATCCCTGTTGCACAGAGGGCCTTGTGCTCTGAGTTTACCTCGTGCCGATGAGCTGGCCAACTGGGACCAGTCGTGGTGTCGCATGCTGAAACGCTGGATCTGTGAAACAAGAGCCTTAAACAAACCGGATTTGGAAGAAGTTTCTGTTCAAATTGGTTATTTAACTTGTGACGAATAAAAATGTAATATAAAGCCGCAAGAAACTTGACTTTTTTTTCACTCATTTGTGTTTTACCCATTTATTCAAAGGGTCTGGTCCTACAAACATTGTTTTGTTTATACTAAATTAAAAAGATAAGGAAGAAAATTGACCTTTTCCTTTTGTTTATTATCTATCAATCTAGCTACTGATTCCATGAATGTCTGTATGTGGAGCACAAACTGTAAATAGGGAAGGGCACTATTGATATTGGTGCAACTTGGTCATATGATACGTTCAACATATATAAACTTTGAATAAACTGGCGACCAGCAGTCTGTCGCAGTCAAAGATGAAAATATCTTCTTCTACGTCCTCAGGTTAACTGCAGCAGTGGTTTGCAACTGGGTCAAAACCACCGGCAGATCGGTTTGGTCATTTTTTTTTTATTTCCCTAAATCAGACTGACACAGACATTCAAACAGGTCGGTCAACTTTCCAACTTTATTCAAATGCAAAAGTGCAACATAGGATCTTATGAAAATTGCCAAAGAATATTCACTGTGACCCAATAATGGCCTGATTAGAATTTACTGGTCAAAGGTCCAGGACACTGTGAGCTAACGAACCCGCTTTGCTTAATAAAAAACAAGACAAAATACTGACTTTGGTAACTTCCTAAGTTCCAGACTTGCAACTGAGAAGGGACAACTCACACCGTGTGTAATCATTGACCCCAAAACAAGCTGCAGCTTCAGCATCACTGTTTGACTTTGTCCAATAGGAACATGTCATATGCAAATTGAGAAACTGCGGTTTACGTGTTAGGTGCTGAAGGAAGAGGAACCTCGTTGGTTCTCTATTAAGTAGTGCAGAGGTGTTATTGTTCGGTCAAGCCTTTCAAGCATCCACCAAAGTTCATTTGAACAAACCTGCTCTCCTTCTCTGCACTGACACAAATACGGCAATGAACAAAGTTTAAGGATGGAGGAAGAACTCAATTATGCTTCTGTGGTTTTCAAAAATGGTGGTAGTCCTCAGAAAGGTAAGTGACTCCTATGAAATGAATTGATAGAACGAACCAACTCAATATTGAACCTCACTAACAACAATTATAAATATTACTTGTTAAATTTCAATGCAGTATATTTCAAAGTTTTTGTTTTTTTTATCAACCAGAAAACGATGAGGACTCTACAATTTATTCTACAGTTAAATCTAAAGTTCCTACAACGACTGTAACAAGTAAGTTATGGGAGAAAAGTGCAAAGTAATGAATTTTTCAAATGTGATTTTGCAAAGTCTGAAAATAAAACAAAATTTTCTCCTCCTGAAATTTCTAAAACATTTTCACATGAACATTGAATAATTGGCCTTTTGCCGTATATGTTTCGCTGTGTAACTTTTAATACATAGAGCAAGAATAGGTGTTTGGTGGGGGGGGGGGGGGGGGGGGGAAGTGAGGATAAAAGAGGGAACATTCTCCATAGTCAGTAACTGAACCATCAAACCCATATTACTGTATCTGCTATGGTTATGACTATTACTGTGTTGCTTGACTCTTGTCTGACAGTGTGTAGAACTTGTCTGGGCGGCTGGATTCCTTTTCAATTGAGCTGCTACTTTTTTTAAGTCATATTGAGTGTCAGAATATACACAGGTCACAGGTATATCCATTATAATGTTGAAAATTAATTGGAATATTTTCACTACCGTCAGTAAAAGCAGCTGGAGGAACAGTAGCAGCTGGAGGAGCAGCAGCAGGTGGAGGAACAGCAGGTGGAGGTGCAGCAGCAGCTGGGGGAGGAGCAGCAGCGGCACACTCCCGGCACTTTGTCCTGCTGCTGGTGTGTTTGGGGATTCTCTGCGTCCTGCTCATCTCGTGCATCGGTGTCATCATCTACAGTGAGTTTGATTTCAACAGACTTGAGTTTTTAATCACGTCTGGGAAACACAAAAAAAGAAGAAATGAGTGAGTGAGCTCAGCTTTTTGAGAACTGTATTTTACTGTTGACTTTGGATTAGTAATGTTGAAGTGTCCACTTCCTCCTGCACAGTATTTTCTAAACAATACCATACATCTTTACAAGGATTCCTCAGCAGCCATTGGAATCAATCAATTTTGGTGCACTTACAATTAAATTCCAATAGCAGAGACTTAAAGGTTATTAGTCACAGTTATATATATTAATATTATTGTCAAATTTTCAGTTAAACAGAAACCATGGCTCCAGATGCCCTCTTTCAATAGGAGCAGTTTAAAGTAAAATCGGTAAAAATGGTAATTGATAGATGAATGGGTACAACAGTAAATATAATTAATTTAAAAGCATGTGGGCTAATGGAAGAGAATATTTCTCCACCTGTGTCCACTGGACTGACCAGTCTCTTTCCACCATCACTGCAGTCTGTGGGGTCATGAAGGCCCAGGAAGCTGTCGAAGAAAACATCATCCACCTCGAGAAGGAAAATTACCAGCTGATGATGGATAAAGAAATCTTAGCGAACGAGACAGAGGTCCTGACCCGAGACAGAGATGATCTCAACAGGACGATCGGAGTCATCATGACGTTCAAAAACTTCCCAGTCAATGCATTCTGCCCAGACAAAAGTGAGAATATAAAGGGACTGCATTGATTAAGCTTTCTTAAGGGTTAGGGTTAAAACCACACAGTCAGTCCAGCTCTAAACTCATAGATATACACTGAGAATATAGATATATTTGTTTATTTAAGGTAATTGCTAAAATCTGCCATGCTCATATAATAAAGTGTAAATGTCAGTAGCCGTTGCCAAGCCTCTCAAACGATTGTGTTTAACTATGGCAGCGATTGTAATGTGTCAAACTTAAATTGGTGATATTTAACTTATATTTCTCGGCTTCTTCCATGAGTACAGAGTGTCAGCCATGCTTGGAGAGTTGGATCCCGTTCCAGGATCACTGCTACCTGTTTTGGGACCCAGACACTCCCTGGAAGACATGGACGCAAGCACAAACATTTTGTCGAAAAACTAACGCAGACCTGCTTGTTGTCGACAGTTTACAAGAGCAGGTGAGCTCCATCGTCATTAAGCCACAATAGCACAGAGTTTTAAATAGATTATTAAAAGGCATAGCAAAATTGTGCTGGTTAAGAAACGCTGCATATTCACATTGCAAACAAAATTCAACTGGAAACAATTGTGTTTTGTAAAATCAAACATATGGGAGGTGGAGGGATTTTAATGTTCTCTCACTATCAATGAAAGAAGTGTGAACGTTTGTGATGATCACTTTCAGGAATTCATCAATAAGCACACCAAGTACTACTACGACCTTCATCATGCATACTGGATGGGATTGCGTACAAATGAGGACAAGAAGTGGATCTGGCTTGATGGACGCAATGAGACTTTGGGGTAAGAATTGAAACTGAGCATCTTTCAGGTCTCACACCACGAGAACGGCCCAGCAGTCAAATAACCAATAACACACTTGTAGATATCAGTCCTGTGAATGTGCCAGAGTACTTCCCTCTGAGGTTATGTTTTCACCCATCTGTTTGTGGGTTTGCCTGTTTATAAATTAGATTAACTAAAAACTACAGGACGGATTTCCACAGAACTTGGCAAAAGGATGTGGGATGAGTAAGGGGAGAACCCCCAGACAACTTTGGTAGGGATCCAGGAATGTTCTCTCACTTTCTTTAACATTGCGAGAGGGCGTTCTTGAACATATTCCTTTATTTCCTGGGAAATACTTAATAAACCGAGGACAAAGTCCTGCAGCCAGCAACTGGTAAAGATCTATTTATGATGGGAATTATCGGTTCATAAATTAGGTGCAGATTGTCAAAGTACTTGAGTTTTCCTTTTTCACATTGAGGGCCATTGGAGTTAGTTGGTATTATCTGTAAAGTTATTAGAGGTACTGATGAGCATGTTCTGTGTTTGCAGGTTCTGGATTCAGGAGAGAGTTGGTAACGCTGGTGGATATGCGATGACATTCCCTGGGTATAATGCGACAGCCAGCTGGGGTCCATCAGGGAATGATATGCAGAACAAGTTCATCTGTGAGCATGAAGCCCTCATCAGGACTCCAGTTTTCTCGTTCCAAACTTTGCCGGCAAATTGAATTTGGAGGTTGGAGAATCTGATCGTCAATGTAATTATCTTTGAATCAAGTCAATTAAATATCAATGACTTTTGCTGAGACTATATTTTACATAGTAACCAAAAACCAATGTTGTTCAATGTAGAATCACTTATTTAGGATTTGTGTTTTCCGATCTCCAGTAAAAGTGTGTTAACTGTTCTGTTCTTGTGTCAGACGTGTTGCGTGTTATGCACTTGTCACTCTGGAAGTTTGTGTTTTGCAAACTGCCGTCTGACACAAGTTAGTGGATTAACAGAAGTAATGTGTCGAGATAAATTCTGCACGCTTTGTATTACAGAGGTGTTAAATACTACTGGAACATGCAATAAGGTTGTTTTTTCACATTCGAGCCTAATCTGTTGTAAACTCAAGTGTTGACACACAAGCCTGTGTCCTTCCCGACCTGTCGCAACCTCTGAGTGGTGACAGGTACAGAGCTGAGGTCTGTACCTGTTTCAAGGTTGTAAGATTCTGAACTCTAAAGGTCACAGTTAAAACATGAGTCGATCATTTATATACTGATACTGTTGTACTGACATTATTTTTGTAGCGTTTTAAACTGTGTTGTTCACTGTCGACTAACTGGAGACTCGATATGTGGAATGATGAAGTTTCTACATGTTAACAGAGAAAACACCATTTAAAGGATTTCCAGTATTTATGATTTGTAAGTAAATTTTTTCCTTTGGTAATTGTAACTCCTGCCATTTTGTATTTATAGAATGGAGAATAAAGAAATATGAAATCTGTTAACCTGAAAGAATCACACATACACAGTTTGACGTGACACATCATTCATTTGCATATAAAATCCAAACCTAGTAGTTTATCCTTGTACTCAAATACAGCGGCAGATTTCAGCTCCGTCAAAGAGTAGGTCTGTGGTGCAGAAACAACACTGACTCACACACCAATATGAAATGTGTCATAAAATTCTCAGCTAAAAACACATATTTCCCATGTAGAGGTCAACACGTGAACCCAAAGTACAAAAGAAAACATCTCTGTGATTTCAAGAGTCAGTTTAAAGAAGCTGGGCAGCAGTGTGGAGATCAGCTGACTCGTCAAAACAATGATTTACAGCATTAAATAACATTAATTGATGTCATGTAATTCATTTTTATAACCAACGATCTTAAAAGGCCAGAATTTCCAGTCTTAAAACTGCAATAAATAATCAACGTGATCCGATTTCCTCACTTGGAATTTTTCCAACAAGCTTTTAACTTCAAGACTTGTTCAGTCGGCACAAGAGGCTCCACAGCCGGAGGTAATCTCATTACTACAGATGTACTAGAGTACATGTGTGATTTCTGGTAATAGCTATATTGAGCTATAAGTGCCCTTTAAAGCACTTTGAAGCTGATTAACAGTAATGATCACTCTGTTCATAAACGTCCATGTTTATCCAGTTCTACTCTTTGCACTTTTTCTTCTTCTTCTTTGGAGCAGGTGCCTCCTCGTTTACTTTGTCATCCATCACTGGTTTGTCCTTTTTACATTTTGTCCTTTTTTGCTTTACTGTCGATTCTACCTCTGCAACTTCAGCTTCTTCCATTAAAACTGCAGCTTTTCTCTTTTTGGTTTTTGGAGCACAGTCCTGGGCCAGCTCTGATTGGCTGGATTCTGTCTCATTACTCTCCTCTACCTCACTGTGATGTTTTGAAGACGACTTCTTCTTCTTCTTCTTCACTTGAGTGACTGAGTGCAGCTCAGACGTTTCCTCCGGACTCTCGCTCTCTGCAGCAGGGGCAGTCGTTATTTCTTCTTCATTCTGCTCCGCTTTATTCTTCTTCTTTTGTTTCCTCTTTGTTTTGTGAGAATGTTCTGTTTCACAGTTTTCTACACAGATCACATCCTCCGTGGAAACTGCATCAGTTATTTCTTCATCGCCTTTCTTTTTCTTTTTCTTCTTTTTGGGTTTAACATCTGCTCCAGGACTTTCAGACACCTCCATAACGCTCGGAGTGGAGCTCTTCCTCTTCTTCTTCATCTTTGTGCTCGGAGCTTCGTCAGCTGTCTCCTCCGGCAGCTCCACTTGCACCTCAGCGGCCTTGGAGGTCGGTGGAGCTGGTTTACCACAAACCGGCAAGGCAGCAGGTGGTTGATTCTTCTTGCCATACTTGGCCATGAACTCAGCCTCCTGCTGCTCCAGCCTGGCTAACTTGGCACTCATGTTCAGTCCATGTCTGGCTCCTCTGAAAAACACAAGCAGAAAAGAGATATAGATCACGTTGAAATATAACATTGTTCTGTTTTGTGATTTATACTGAACACATAATTTTTTTTCCCCGTTCACGACTTTATTTCTGTGTAATAGTATGAACGTACTTGTGAGCCGTGCGTCCTCCACAAGCCTTCATCAGGTCAGCATCAGAGAGCCTGTTGGTATCAATGATTTATTTACATTTTATGACATGATCAAAAATAGAACCTTCAAGAATTATCAATAAAGTCAAGCAGCAAATTAAAAGCTTATTGATTATAGAGTAATGAAACCCGACAATAAGAAATCAAAGTTCTGTATCTGAAGTCATGTTGTACATTAATGAGACAGCAAGACTTGATTTATCATATATTATGTAAGAAATACATGGCTTATAACACAGTAAGATAAAATATAAAGTACAGTAGGGTCCAGACTTTAACAACTAAAACTGTATAAGGCTGTATAAACAACTACTTGTTGGCCAATAAAAAAAGTGCCCAATACGAGTCTATTAGAGAAAAACTTAGTAAAATGCAGAAATGATGTACATTCTTAATTACATTCACAAAAAATTATTTTCCATACAATAATAAAATTCATGGATAAACATTAAATATCAAGATTTTTTTTCAAAATACATTTAATTGGCCAATATTGTTGTCATAAATTCTTCACTCTGTATCTGCCCCTCGAGCTACAATTGACAGAATACTCTAATAAGCATGTAAAAGATACATAGAGCTTTAATCAAAGAGCATTTTTAAATCATATATTAAACGGCGACCTAGAAGGAAGCGATCCTAGAAACCTTCTTAGTTTGGACCTGTGTGAGATGAGGGTCTTACTTGGTGGTGCTGGACAGATCCAGTCTCTGGTCGTCCTCCTCGTCTGAGCTGCTGCTGTCGTCCGAGTCCGACGCCTTGGGCTCCGGCTGCTCCTGACCAGACAGCAGAGTGGCCGACTGAGAGAGAAACATCGAAACACATCAAACAGCGTCAGAGTCATTTCAGAGCAGAATCACTGTCTGGCATGAAGCTGTTGTGTGTCCACAGAAACAGATGAAAACCCTTTGTAGGTCCTACACAACAAAGTTTCAAATTTATCGTCTAAAGCAGCTGTGACTGTCATTGTGATCAGTTATACTCATGTTAAGATAAAACCAAAAACATATAGAATGTGTATAGAAAAGATTAGAGCAGATTACCTTGACAAAGCATCCATAAAGTTTGTCTTTAGCCAGCCAGGCCTTCCGTGGTCTTTTATTGGAGATCATTCCATCTTCGTCTTCCTCCACCGTTTTCTTCAGTTTGATGCCGTCCTGAGTCGCACAGAAAAACAGGAACAGTTCAGCTTCTGTCTAGGACTGAAACCAACTCACCGACAAGTCACATTTGTGATTTCTCATTCAATCACAACTTAAGTTTTCTAACATAATGACTTTCTCCATCGTAGTATATAAAGCAGGGGCTCGAGTGTGTGGTCACATGAGTGAAGGTGACACCTACCTGATCAGACTCCACCTGCAGGCTGGCGGAGGCCTTATTGAAGACATGATCCCACCAGTGGAAGGTGAACTGCTCTCCTTCCTTGTGACCGACCTAAAAGACAAGCAACACGTGAATCATACCGACATCATTTGATAGATGTGGAACCTGTTGAATACCTTCATGCATCATTTCACACTCACCCCTCCTTTGCCACACTTCACGTTGACCTTGATGGCTTCACAGATGCCGTTCTCCTCTCGGCCGAGTCCTTTACCTGAGGACAGAGAGGACCGAGTGAGACCTGGGTCTGCTGCCTTACGGAGGTCGGATAGTTTCACTAAATCAGAGCCAACGTTCTTTACCTTGTTCCCAACCGTGACGCAGGAGCTGCTGCTCGGCAAACTTCAAGCCGCGACTTTTCTCTGGTACAACGTTTGCCATCTGTGGATGAGACAGTAGAATATCAACCCACTGAAAACTACAGTTAATTTGCTTTGGATTTTTTTCTATTTCTGGAGCTACATATACAACAATGACTTTCAACAAGTGGAACAAAAACAGATATTTAGGCAGGAAACAGCAAATTAAATAGGGTTTTAGTGGGAAGATTAATGACAGAAGCTGGTGAAGCAAGATGATAAATCACATGGAAAACAGAAAACACAACATTTCTATAACACAACATTATGACATCACACAGTTAAGCTATTTCCCCTTGGTTCATTAGGTAATTAGCCAATGACAACGTTTTAAATAAAAGAAAACATTACAACTTGTACGTGGTTGCCTCCAGAAACAGATATTAAATATGTATAATATTAAGCATATACACATCTTTTAAAAACCATTGGCATTCATTCCTAGGATGTCATTAACAAATCCCTATGACAAGGTTAAGGCTTGATATTTAAATGTTTACCCATGAACTTTATTCTAACTATAAATACAAAAAGACAACAAACTCACAGGATACACGTTTTAGATAAGAGTTTCAAAATAAATGCACATACATGAAAACCTGTAGGAATCTTGTTTTTAGAAGCATGACCTTGGTATGTTTCTTTACTTCATGATCGCTGTCGTATTGACTGTATGAGACATGAACTATTAAAGATCCTGAATGAATCTGAATGTTAGCTTGTTAGCATGTTAGCATCAGAGGTTCAAACTGGAGGCTCGGCTGCTTTAGTCCTGATCTGTCGTCAGCAGAAGTTTTAAATCACAACACTGACACAATAAAAGGAAAAGGCACATTTACCTCTCGATGTCCTGTTGCATCAAAACGTCACTGAAAACCACGAGGCTGGAAAAAATAAAGATTCAAACACAGAGACAGTTACAGGACATGTGGCACCGACAGGAAGCTGACATGACACCGGAAGCACGTCACCACGGAGGCTTTCTTCTTCTCTGGAGATAATTCGCCGAATCGATAGATAGATAGATAGATAGATAGATAGATAGATAGATAGATAGATAGATAGATAGATAGATAGATAGATAGATAGATAGATAGATAGATAGATAGATAGATAGATAGATAGATAGATAGATAGATAGATAGATAGATAGATAGATAGATAGATAGAGATGAAAGATGAAAGATGATGATGGTAATATAACTGATGATATGTTGGTAATGTTATTGTTAGACAGTATATAAAAATAGTACAGTATATATAGTATATAATTACATAATATATATTTATATATGATAGTAATTATACCAATATAATAGCAGTATATAGTAATAATGGCAGCAACAGTATATATAATAATAGTAATAGTAATATAATAATAATAATAATTATAACATGTACACATGTATAAATATGTGTATATGGGCCATTCTACCGAATTGGTGCAAAGTATGGTCCCCCAACAAGAAAAGCTATTTACAAAACAATTAAGTATTCATGACATAGATTTTTACTAAGAATGTGTTAAGGTCTATTTAAACCCAAGACATTAAATGAGATAGGGATAAGCTAAATATATACAAAATCATCATTTATAGGGTACTTTCTATTGGGAAGTAGCTGTCCCCAACCCTGACATCTAAATTTCAATTTCTGAAAATAACACTTTATCAATTTTTTAGATTTTTTTCAGTGATCTTATTTCAAAGATCTTTATGATTTAGTTCAAACAGAACTTGGACGATTTAGATTTATTGTGGGTTTAATTTTTAAATTAAAAAACTATAGTCAAAAAATCATGTCCCCAGTTTTCATGTCACTACCGAAACACAACAGTTTTAGTCCATTGGCTGAGCCTGGTTTTTAGCCACACCCCTGCATTTTTGAGCAGGCATTGACACTGCATCCCTGTCCCTCCTGGCTCAATGGTAAGTAGCTAAAACCCATACTTTTGATGTAAATGTGTTCCAAAGTCTGAAAATCAGCGTGTAACCTTAAGAATTGTCACTACCGAATCACATATTATCTTCAATTAAGTAAACTTTTTGGGGTTTTATGCAAAGTATTGTGTTTTTATTAGCCATGTGCTTGCTAGCATTCTTTAGTTATGCTCAAAATTAGCTATAATTGTCACTACCGAAACAGTCTCTACCGAAACATACCGTCACTACAGAAACATAAAGTTCCAACTTCAGGCCTAGTTTAACTGCACATTATTCAACAGTCTGAAGCCGATCTCACTGCTGCAATTTGCAAACTCACAAGAGGCTAGTTCTGTACAAATACTTTAATGCTGCAAACTGCTCACAGGACCATTTTTACATATCCATTATTCAATTTTTCCAATTCTATGATCAAAAGGACAAGATCTGGTCCACATTGGACAAGGTCGTCACCTTAATCCCTCCACCAGAAAACGTCACACAGAGGCATATCCAGATCACCCCAAGAGTGTTCACCACAGTATGTGAAAAGTTAAAATTTGTGAATGGATTTGTGATGGTGTCTGACACTAAACCCCCTTAAACATACAGTACGACATAATATCAGTTTTTTGTCAATGTTTTCTTCTATTTTACTGAACCCACTTGGGTAATATTTGTACTTTAAATGGTTCTGGACGAACAATTGTTATGTCCTAAAATATAAAATTATTCTATTGACCACAAAACATTTGTGTTTTTAATATTCCCAACCTATAGCATGTTATGAGTTAAGATTAAGCAATAAGGTTGAGGAAATATGATACAACCTAGCAAACAAAATACTGTGGTCACTCCAAAAACAGTGCAGTCACTACCGAAACAGTGGATGTTTTGTAAAAAATAAAGTATATTGAGTTATCAACTAAAATGTTATGATACTGATTGGTTTAATGTATGTTCAATTTCATCAATCATCAACTCTGGAATCAATATGATCAGTATTATGCATTTTACAAAGAAATATTGTATTTAGATTTTGATGAATTGTATAAATTGAACTTTGAAATTTGGTAAAAATTTCATTTTTATTGATTAAATTCTGAAAACCTTCAAGAAATATTTTTAAAAATACTCTTCAAAGAAAGGAAGGAAACACAATTTTAACAGGTTAATAATAATACTTTTTTACTATAGTTTATTACTATGTTTCGGTAGTGACAATTTTTGGGAGAGGAAAAACATTCCAACACAGTCTGTAAATACAACATAAAAATTGACGGTTCTTTTACTAGATATGTGTACTTTAGATATATACGGGCAATATATATACGGAAAAAGTTTTGGGAATAAAACATACAAAATTTCAAAATATTTCCAACCTGACTTTGCACCAATTCGGTAGAATGGCCCATATAGACTTATGTATACAAAGAATATACAGAGAGTATGATATAATATATGATATATAGTAGAGGTATGAATATAAGTATTTGACTATACAATAGGTAATATAATATACTATGAGTGTAAGAATATGTAGACAGAGTGTGCAAAAGACAACTACTAGAACTACTACTTTTTGTTTGGTGTGTTGTTTGGTGAATGATGGTGAATGATGGTGAATCCAATACAGACACTCAATGTTTTAAAGTTCAAACTTTGCAACTTTTCATCTCAACCTTTTTTGGAACTCTAGATTTGAAAATATCAGAAACCTAAATAAGAATTTTTTTCATTCAAACTTATACATTTGATTTTATGTAATATATAGTAATATTTTGTGTGTTTATACATTTTTACTTTGTCACCGAATGAAGGAGTTGGGTCTGTTTTTATAGTTGTGATTATATATAGAACCATCTGATTTGGTATTGTTCAGTGTATAATTAAATATTACTCA
>NC_083646.1:5676990-5699490 GCF_963576545.1 Limanda limanda | reverse complement strand
CCAGAAATCCCCAGGAAGTCTCCCTGACTGCAGACTTCACTTTGTCCTCCAAGTTTTCCTAAAAGCCCTGTGCCACTTTTTATACTTGCACATATAGTTTTAATGAACTGAATTCTGTCTGTAAAGGCACACAGCGGTGCCGCTCTGAAGTGGAACCATCTTTGTTTTTCTTCAGTGTCCTCATATGAGATCCTCATTAGTGGGAAAAAATACCGCCCGCCCCTTGAAAATGTGTCTGGCCTCCTCCAGACTGTTTCAGCTATCAGTGGTTTAATGGTGACCCATTTTTTACGTCTGCCTGAGCAACAAAACCAGCTCCTGACAGCTGGAGATCTGGCTGACTTAACATCTGTTTGTCAGGAGAGGGAGAGGGAGAGCAATCGGATATGTTTTGGTTGGAGATGACACCGACCAGAGTCTCAAAGAGATGAGGTAGAAATAGAAAAGACAAAGTGACTGAGGTAAGATTCATTAGAGTTCATTTGATCCCCCAGCGCCTGGAGTTTGAACTGTATTGTTGTAACGTGCACGGTCCCCAGAGTGTGTGCACGTTGTCTTTGGAGAAGCCACAACTTCTCTCGACATGTTTATACGCATGGCCACACACCATTTGTGTTTCATTGAAGTCAGATCACAGCCCGACGTCTTTGTATTCAAAGCATATAGAGTTTACTCTGTACTTTAAAAATCTGCAACTAGCTAGTGATGCAGCTCGGTGCCAGCTCTATAGATCCAAATAACGTGATCCGCTCGAGATGGCAGCGTTTAAATGAGGGATATTTTGTCTTCACTACTGGATCATGGAGAAGTGTTGTTCCATTGTGGCTGTGGACTCTTAATCTCATTTGTGTGTTTTCTTTTTGCCATGGTGACTTTTTGAGTCAAATATGAATTGCTGTGCTAATTCTACATTTCACTTTTTTGTCAAGCAACATGGGTGGCACTATTTTCAATCAGGTTGTCCATTGATTATTTGTACAGCAACAACTGAACAGCACTAAACAGAAAAAAAAACTACAAAAACACTTAAAAAACATGGCAGCAAGTACAAGCAACAAACAAAACACTGTTGAACTGAAAAGTCAATAGCCAACATAAAGCAGGAAAGTTTACTTGTATTTATTTGTAGTATGTTTCATAATATCACTGTAAATTCTGTTTGTTCATCCCACGCTCTCATTCCTACGCATCAGAGACAGGGTTTACGTGTTGAAAGTCAAATAGATGTAAAAAAAAACAACTGTCTTCTCCTTGAGCCTCTATTTTGAAGTAAAAATAGTTTTCACGAAAAAGACAAAGAGCACAGGGAATTCAAAGGAAGGTGACACGCGTTGGATATTTCTACCACAGGCTTACATAAGCCTTTCAACTCCATATGCTCTGCAGCCGTGCAAATAATCGGGAGCAGATTGGACTGCAGGCCTCCAGCTCGGGGGGGTTTGGGTCGCTCGGCTCTGGCTGTGGAACATGCACAGTTTCATTGGGCTTCGGCTCAAATAACCAATCATTAAAAAAGCAGAGGTCGGGGGGTTTGGAGCTGGGACGGGAGGAGGAGTTGACCACAGACTACTTGTACTGTGGTGAGGGTCTTTCCTGAAGTTGCTTATGTTGGTGGTTGGTGTTTTTGGGGGCGGTGGGTGGGTGGAGCTGCCGAGGAGACATTGTTCATTAGGACTTCTGGGTCTCTCGCTGTGGCGTCTCTGCAGGATGACTGGAACCAAGTGAAACCCGAGATGTGGAAGAAATACAGCACCAGATTCAAGGCCCGGTGGTGGTGGTGGTGGGGGTTGCGCTGTTTGTGTCCATCTGGGTGATGAAGATGGGGTTGTGTTAATGTTGTTGTTTGTTTTTAAAGAGTAATCTGTTGTGGTGATGTCATCCATGAGAAGAATTAGGAGTTGACCGTGCAGGACGATGGGTTTGCATGTGAAAAACAAACGTCCTTTATGTCATGCCTGGCAGCGCTCGGACATGAAACTGCTAGAACACTTGATGTTTTTCTTGAGCTCAGGCTCAGACCCACTCCACCAGCTGTGTGGAGCTGTGACTCCCAGTCCCTCCATCTTGCTTTTTATGAGAGGACTTATTTTCTTTTTCTCCCCCCCCTCCGCTTTGTTTTCCATCTTTTCCAGGCCACCTCTGAAAGACAAACCTAGTCTCAGGAAAAAGGCAAGAGGACAGATTATCACCATTTGTCAGTGACGCCATTACTCAAAACAGCACAAGCTCTGCCTGGTGAAAAAGGCGTCTTTGTGTGAAATAAAAAAAACAGGACATAGAAGCCAAACGAGATTTGCCTTTGGAAAACTGTGGGAGTAGAAGAGCCAGTGTAGGTACGACACTGGCATTCAGGGACTTTTTCCTTCTGCAAACCTGTTTTCTTTAACTCCCAACTCACATCTGTTTACATGTCAAAGGGAAGCCAACGTGGTGATGCAGACCTGGATGTACATGCAAGATGTTTCCTATCAGCTTCCTATTGTTTGTCCCAGTTTTCATTCCCCTGATGCTCTGTAGCGATGATTGAAGCCAGAGAGGAGAGCCTGGATCTGAGGAACAGTGGCGACAGGGATTGATTTCCCTGAAACGTTTTTACTGCCCCATAGGAGAAAAACCCAAAAGAACAGCAGCTAAAGAGATGACATTGTTAGTTATAGGAGGGAGATAATGAACCAGGGAGCTGTGGTCAATTAAACACTAACGAGACCGGCATGTTATCTCGAAAGACGCTGTCAATGAAGTGCTGACGAGATACTCTGTGGTAACTTTTGCTTGTGCGATGTGTTAACTGCAGAAATGCACACTTGCTTATTAACTGGTAAATAGCTGAAACTAATTTGCAGCATTTTGTAAAAAGCCTCAGAAAATCCTCTCGTAGACGACCTGCTGAGTTTCCCGCTGCTTCTGTTTGCCCACGAGCATCCAGAAGCAGAAAAAGTGCAAAAACAGTTTTCCATGCACTTGTTTTTCTGGACTTGTTAACATCAGATTCAGACCCACTGACAGACCACTGGACACCCCCCCCCCTGCCACCAGCAGCCTCTGCCCTCCCACTGTGCTGCCCAGGATGTCCTGTGTGGTGTCTTGTATCTGGCTCTCGTCTCCTCTTTGCCCCGGCGTCTTCCTGTTGTGTTGGACAGATTTGCAGGTGTCATACCATAAAAGTCCCCTGAGACAAAAAGCATTGCACAACACACACAACGGTGCCAGCGTCAAAACCAGAGCACATTCTGTCCAGCCCACTTTCATCTTTTACAGGCCACAAGGACGTCCAACAAAGTGAACTAATGGCAGCGCCTGCGGGGATAGAAACCGCTCGGGTCTAGTGGCACTGCTGGGAAAAGCGCTGGGAATCAGACTAAGTAAAGGAACATCTCCGAGGGTTCACCTTCGGGCTAGCACACGTGGATGGAGTTTTTTTGAGCGAAGAAAATAAGGCTTTAACTTCCATACGCCTGCAGGATGAGGCCCATCTGGAGAGGAGGAGGGAGAAGGAGCTTTTTTGTCGTCTATGTGTAAAAAAAAAAGAAAATGATCACGTTAATAAGTTGCAGGTTTCCACCTTGTCCTCCAGAAAGGCAGCACACCATGTGCCAGAGGAAGGCCTGTAAATCAGAGTGGTTTAACTCTGAGGAATTTACAGGCCCAGGCTGGACTTCCTGGAAAAAAAGGGCCAATAGAGATAATAACTGATAACTGTTGGAGTGAGTTCTATCTGTCTATCTGTGAAACTCTTCTGCTGCTGCTGCTGCTGCTGCTGCTGCTGGTGCTGCTTGTGTTTACGTTCTGCTAAACCATTCCTGGTTATCTCGGCCCCTGTGTTACTGGAAGACATTTGACCACATGGCCCTAACTGAAATGCACATCTGTCTCCCAGTTGCATGTAGCAACCTGCACGCAGCAGCACTTAAATCACCCAGGTGTCGCACTGTTTTTCTCGGGGAAAAGAAACAGGACTTTTGGTTAATCCTTCAGGCAAATGGCAGAAAAACATCGTCAACAGGACATAAAAAAAAAGCTGAAATGGTTTCCAGCTCTGTGTCATAGCAGCTGCGAGGAGAAAAAAACAAAGCTGCCATCCAGTCGCATTAGAAGTGTTGTCTTAATCGAATCCAGATGCCGTGCGGTGAAACTCAGTTACTGTAAATTGCTCTCTTCTTCATGCAGCCACGACTTAAAGACTTACATTAAAGCCCTTGCATGGGAACATTATCTGCAGTATGAATATGAAATATATGTCGTCCTTCAGCCTCGTGTCACAGTGAAGGATGATGCTTCCTGTGATATTGTTCAGACACTGCAGGCAGACAGGGGTCCATCGAATCCTGTCGTGTGCCACAGACCTCACAGGCAGCTCATATTTGATCAAACATACCAACAGAACAGTGCGTTTTCACACAGCAGGGCTTGGTTAATGCAGAAAAGAGCAACAAACCGTAATTCTCTCAGAGAAAATGAGCCTTCTAGTTAAGAGCATGCTTTAATTAAGTCTATAGCTCGTTCAGCTTCTTGTTCACGGTCGTTTTTTTGGCCGAGAGCAGATGGTGTTCGAGTTCACACCTCGCTGACAGAGTTTGGACAACAGCCCCCCCGACCATCAGGGTCACAACCACAAGAGTAAGCAACCTGCACGCTCGGCAGCCAAAACAAAAGTTATAATGGAAAGAGAAGAAAGCTGCACGTGTGTGGAACAGAGATGGTCTGTGTTCGCACATCTGTGTTTATGTCCATGTTCGATATAGAGTTCTGTGATGACTTGGCACTTTTGGCCGCCTGCACTGTTTCAGCGTTTCCCTTTAGTGGCGTCGGTCTGATCCCCTGTTTCCCCTCGTAAGAAAGTACGAGTCAAACAAGTGATCGGAGAAGTTCACGGCAGCGATCAGCCAGCCTGCGAGATGTGGACTGTAAAAATGACAAACTGTAGGAGGTCCCAGTGGTTTTGCATGTGTCACCACTCGTAAAGTACATCCAGATGTGCACAAAACACACGATGACACTCTGATTACCATTTCTATACGAGCCTTTGCACCAGTGACAGTGAATATTTAATTATAGTGTGACTAAACTGTCATGGATTGGCTGAAAAGACTGAAATCCACCTGCAAGTTCTTCTTTTAATATTTACTGACTTCTGGTTGTGGCCCTTATTTCATTGCTCCATGAAGATGTACCTATTTAAAATAGCTTACATATATTTTATATCCATTCATATGCTCATATTTAGGCTCGTAGTTTTAATTTGTGTTATTACTTGAAAGCGTTTAATGCTCTAATGTTCAGAAATCACATCACTCTCCTCAAACTGTTCATTGCAGCAGCTCCTCTGTTCAGTCTCTGTCTCAAACATTTGGTTTAAGCTCCTGTTTGTTTTCTGTGGGGGGGGGGGAAGTTCCCTTCATCACAGACTTTGGGCTTTTGAACTTTGCAGAACTTTTAAACTTCACAAAAAACACACCAGAGGAAAGAAAACCTGAAAATGTGAAATATGCCTCCTATAATATACTCGATCAGAAAAAGCTAAATATTTTCAGAAAACAGTGAGACAGCGTATTGTTACTTAAACAGTAGTAAACTGTGAGCTTGTTGTTGGTTGTGGTTTGATAACTGATGCTCTATTGAGTGGTATCGCCTGCAGGGACAGTGTGTGTCGACAAAAATAAACTACAACTCCAATGTTGTAACCTCATTACAACATTGGCTCATTGATGTGTTTTAATGGTTCCAGTGGAGCTGCACCAGTCAACACTTGTCAGTTGGATAAATTGAATTTCATGGAATTTAGCTCAGACACAGAAATGTTCTGCAAACTGCTCACATTCAACACTGAATACACTCTACATACGTCTTTTTTTTCATAAAGATCTCTGCATTATTTATTGAGAAATTACAAAAAAAAACTTCTTCATCTCACAATGTTAAAGAAAGTAAAAAAGAAATTCCTGGATCCGTCCGCTTAATTGAATCTGCCATTCCTCCTCGACCCACACACCAAGTTTTAAGAAAAAATCAGTTCAGTAGTTTTTGCGTAATTCAGTAATGAAAACATTTTAATGTCACTAGAGTTCAAACCTCGGCTAAAGCTCGACAGTCCTGTTAAATACAATCAAGCTGCTGCAAATCGGCCTCATTTATTTAATCTAGATCCATGAATTACTCTCTGGGAAATTAGTAAATCTTGTGATGTTAATAAACGTCACAACAAATTTGTGGATCTGTCTCTTTGTCCAAATATGAATGTTTTTTTTGTCACAGCCTTTTACAAAGTTTCAGTGATAAATCACAGGTACAGGTTCCGTTTGGTACGTTACTGTCGCTGCTTCTCAACTTTACACGACCTCACTGCAAACAGAGTTTCTTCTACACAAAGGATGTTATGTTATTTATACTAATTATGATAAAATGAGCCGAGCATCCCTGCAGTGACCCCCCCAGTTTATTAATTTGCCAGCAAACAGCCGAGACATTGTCCATCATTGGCCAAGTCCACATCAAAGGAGAAGAGACTGAACCAAGACAACAAACCGTCTTTCATTGAATCAATAGTTTGATATAATTAGCGAATCTTTTCCCTCTGAACAAAGAAGCTTCTCTTCTCCGAGGCAACTCGAACATCAACAGATTGTTCAGAGTTCAGTGGAAGCCGCCGCTTCTTCTCTAAAGCTCCTCTTGACCCCGTGGCGTGTTCTGTGTATTCTCTGCGCTCTTAATGAATATGGATGAATAAGCGTCGGCTAAGTTTTATCTCGGGAAGATCAGATAAAGTCACAGCGGATAAAATCGTGTTTTTCCCATAACTTTCTGACCCTGGAAGATCAGCCCAGAAATAATTTGTTTTTTCTCAAGCGAAGAGAAAGACGGTTTGATTAAAAGAAATTCGTTTTTTGCACGGTGAGAAAATGAGCATGAGAATGTCGCTCTGACGTGTAAAGAGAATGAGGATCAAAATATCAGAGGATTAAATGTTGGAGGCCGGAGAGCAGGGTCAGGGAAAGGTCACCGTGCAGCTGCAGCTCCGTCGGAAGCTGAGTTTCCACAAGTTTTTACACATGAACTGTCAATGGAAGTCGGTTTATTTAGAATTCTACCAATTTTTTTGTTTAGAAATATATATTTGGTCAGTGCACTGCTAAGATGTGTTAGAAATTCATGAAGTCACAATGAACAACTAAAGGTTATTGGATAAAATGTTTAAAATCTGAAACACCTACAGCTGCAATATCATCATTTAACTATAATCGATTAGTTGAATGAAAGAATTGGCAAATATTCTGATAATGGATTAATTGTTTGACTCATCTGAAAGGAGAAAATTCCAAATGATTGATGGTTCTTTGTCTTTCGTTCTAATATTAAATATGATACGTTTTCGGACTGTTCAGACTAAACAAGACATTTGACGTCATGTTTTTCTTTGGGGTACTGAGATTAACCTTCTTTTTACCGTTATGTTGTTCATAAAAATAAACGTTATAGTTGCTGCACTGTAGGATTCTTTTGTCACACTGCAGACTACAAGTCACATTCAGCCATTCGTAGTTTTATATATAGACAATATTCAAACTCTGCCGGAGCAGCCGCCCGAGGCAGCTGAGGGTTCAGCGTTTGGCCAGAGGACACTTCGGCATGCGAACTAGGATTCAACCACAGACCTTCTGATCAGCTCCAGTTGTTTATTGTGTGGTTGTGTGTGTGTTTTTATTTCTGACTACTGTCGTTTCATTCCCCATTGAGTGAGATTTTAGAAAGCTCAGGAAATTCGATTCGCATATTTATGTCGCCCTCATTGGGATTTGCTGTAACTCTGATCAGCCTTTTCATCTAGCGCCATCATCAGGTCAGAAAGGTCAAATTTTTTCATTATGACCATTACAATTTGGGACAATATTGGGACTGTCCGGACCAAGGTTCAGGTCTTTGTTCCATTGTTTCCATTTGATCCAGTTAGCTCTGGTTTCACACTGCGTCCTGTCCTTGTTATCACCTACGTGCTTCTAACCTATATGTGACAGTTATGGTTTGTAGAAGGGGGCGTCTGACATCAATCATGTGTAGTCTAGAGAAAATGAATGAATGAAGGCCAAGTGAGCCACTTTCTTTTTCTTCTTCTATTGTTTAATTCAGTCCCAACTTCCCGAAATTTGTCCGAAAGTCAGAAACAAAGCGTTTTCCCAGTGCAAACAAACCAAACCTTTCTTTTGGTCGGACTGAACTTGTCTTTTATTCTTGTTTCTTTGGTTCAGACTAAACTGAAAAAGTCTGAAGGTTTCGATCAAACAGGATCAGTGGGACAGAGCCCTTAGTTCTGACTGATGTCTCAATCCTCCTCTGAGATCTGAGGACACACAGGATTCAGGTCGTGGCCACATTACAGGATGAAAAACCACTTTATTTGGAGACGAAGCTGAATTTGGTATTTGTTGGTGCTGACATGCTGGGAATTCTTAAAAACTGCACTCGCGTCTCTAACGAGCTGCAGGCGTCTCATGTTGTGGACGGAGAGGTTTTCTTCGCCTGTGATCTCACTGCGAGAGTTTACAACGCAGAGCCATGTTTTTTGGTCACAGTTTGTGGAGAAGCTGTGTTATTTTTTACAAGGCCTCCTTGTGTCCGTGCACCAGTGTGATCCACAGAGCATTACGGCACATATAATTACAGCGCTGCATGGTCATGTCCCTCTGAAACCTCAGCCCGGGCCTCCATTTTGGTTTTCCACCATTTCACTCACTAAAGTTTGGATAAAAGCGTCGTTAAAGCAAACGGACGTGTGTTTTAATCCAAGGTGCGTAAGTCTGTGTTTATGTTTATTCTGCTCGGCTGAGGGGAGTCGGTGTATGTTAGTGTCTCACAGTTTACATTTGTTTTCGCGGCCCCCTAGGCTTTCTCTGACCAACGCAGCCGCAGTCACCCTGCCTGTGGTTTGGGTCTGGAGTGTGGAGGAGCAGGCGGCAGTTTGCACTGTGGGTCTGCATACGCCAGCGCACGAGTCGAGCGAAGGCCTCCAGCTGGCACAGAGCCCCGGGTGCAACAAAAGAAAAGAGAGGACTTCAGCTCAAACCACAGGAGATCGCACACATCTGCAAAACGTAAACAGCTCATGAATGAAGAAAACCGAGATTATTTATTTGATTTCCCATCGATGTCCCCAGAGAGTTCAGCTGGGACCTTTGTTTCCTGTGCAAGTTGTGTCACATTAAATATTTGGTCAAAGGCATCCATGTGTGAAATGCGTGGTGGTCAGTGTTGATATTGCGCCGCCACAATCAAATCAGTGTAAAGGAAACACTGAGGAGTGGAAAAACATTTTTGGTTTTATGATGAAATGTCAAATGTTGGTGGTTAAATAGACTGTATATAAAAGATGGACGACATCATGGCTCCCTTAAAGTGAAGCCAAAGCATCTCCATCACCCCCCTTATTAATAAAAACAGGGGTTAGAGAAATTTACTGCAGATAATTCTCGTATTTCAAAACCAAAACATGTTAAATTCCAAGTTCTGTCTGTGTTGTTGCCGTTATTTCTGGATACAGAGAGAAAACAAGTCGATTATCAGCCTCGGCGCCGCGTTGAGCTCATGTTCACGTCCTCATGTGGTCCGAAACAACAGGGCTGCCACGGCAACCTTATCATCACAGCCACAGTTATCCACGGGCTCTGCTCTACATCACCGTGTCGCAGAGGCTGTGACATCAGGTCCAGTGCCTCACTGACCTCACTGGTCAAGACAAGCTCCAACAAAAACAGGCTTCGTCACACACACACACACACACACACACACACACACACACACACACACACACACACACACACACACACACACACACACACAGGAGGAGCTGCAGCAATATGACGACTGTGTTGTGTTTTCTCAACATTACATCATATAAACCTTTCAGAATAATAACCCAAAGTAAATTGATGACCTTTCCACGGTTGTTTTTTTAATGATGTTCGGCTGCAACTAATGATAATATTGATGATCAATTACTCTGCTATTTATTTTCTGAACTTTTTGTTGGATTGATTCGTTTATAAAACACCAAAAACTGTTTAAAAATACGATGTAATTAAATGGCTGGTTTACTTTGTGAAGCCGTGTATAAAACCCAAAGATACGGAATTTACTAGAATCTTAAACCAATGAAATGCAGCCAAGTCTCTAATGGTAGCAGCTGTTTGTCAGTATTGACTTTATTTTATTGCTGTTTTTATTTGGTTGCTTCAAGGTGAGTTTCTCTATGATGGGACAATAACCAATAAGCCGATCATACCTCAGATCTTCTGCCTGATTAATCCCCGCTACTCACAGTGTTTGGTTCTCGCTGGAAGTTTAAATTAATGTAATGGGGGACATGTGCTATATCCTGTTTTTCCCAGCTTAATAAAATAGACCCCCAGACCGCAAAGCTTCAGGTTGCCAAAAGAAAACTGGCCTGATGTTGTTGTCGAGATGACAAAGTAGTGACATGAGGTGATTTCATTCCTTTTTCTTTCATTGCTCCCAATTAACAGAGCTTGAAAATGACCCGGGACAGATTGGCTCCATGCGTCTGTATTTCTTGTGTTGAGGAGGATCCAAATTGTTTATTATCATGTTATTACTGGAAGCTTGAGCAACATATTGGGTCAGATCTTCTGACACATGTATAAAGCTGCTTTCAGACACACACAGAACTGGATAATCTCCTGAAATTATCAGGGACTGTATGTGAGATCACAAAATGTCCGGAAATAGTAGAGTTCATAGAGTTCATGTCTGATAACGAACAAAGATGCAGTCGCAGAGGGAGGAGGTGGCATTAAGACGATATGCTTTTCTGCAAGAGGTTCTTCAAGTACCAAAGGTGAAAAGTTGAAGAATCCTCAGCTCACTTTCATGAATCTTCCCGACAACAAACACCGAGGAGCTCACTCAGCGAAAATCAGACTTCCATGATCTGTGCCTCCCCCTCCTCCTCCTCTACCTCTCTCCCTCTCCTCCCTCCCTCACTAGATCATCCTTTTGTCACGCAACTCCCCCGAGAAACGTCAACTGCTCTGGAGCTGCCGGGAGTTTTCCACTCAGATTTCTTTTTTTGTTTTTTTCCAGTGTGGGGGTTCTGCTTCGTGGCGTTTTACCACCTTCTACTGCGGGTGATGTCTGGACTGTTGACGGAGTGAATCATGTGATGAAGGCGTCCTGATGCTCGATGTTGATAATGTGGCCAAATTAATGAGCGGCGTTAAAACCTGCGGGTGTGTGTGTGTTTGTGTGTTTGTTGAGTATAACGGTGCTTTCTCACATTAAATTTCTGGGTGTGGCATGTAATTGTTTCACCAGGCTGTTGTTAAGGGTCTCTGCAACCCCCCCCCCCCCTCCCTCCCCAGCCTCCTTCCAAACACAATCACGGCACAGCAGCATCTGCACAGAGCGTGTGCCAGCCCTACCATGGTCTCACGGCCGAACCCGCCAAGACGAGAACCCGCATGCAAAGGATTATGGGTTTTTATATACGCAGTTTACAGAAACTCTGGTTTAACGCGGGGGTGGGTTGGGGGAGAGGGGAGGGAAGGGGGGCTGCGGTCGGTGCGTCACATGGACGTCTCGGGCTAATTTATTCAATTTTTCTGTCAGTTTCTGCCCTCGAGCAGTTTGATAGATTTGTTATTCTAAGAGCCGAGCTGTAAATTTGTGACAGAAAGGAGTTTGTTTGATATCAGTGACGATCACAGTCAGGCAGAGATTCTTTAAATATCCTAAAGGCTGTGGAAGGGTTTTCTACGTGTAATGTTGCAGAGCGATGCTTTAATCATGAGCAGTTTAACCACGTTGTTGCCAGGAAACATTCGACTTGATTTTTGTTCTCCTTCATCTGTTGCTGGAGCTTTTGCCAGTTTCTGATCTTCACCATTTCGCAGAGTGCACTGGTTTTCCTGTATTTGAACGTTGAGGGCCCTTAAAAGAGCTGCATGGAACCACAGACTCCTGTTTGCTGAGATTTCCTCTGCAGCAACTCAATTTGAGGAGGTTTGACTTTTCCCAGAGTTCACTTTGGGTGGGCAGAGCTCCAGGGAGACCGACCTGATACAAGAGCGCTGATTCTCCACTTCTGCTCTCTCGTTGTTTTAATGGGAATTATAATAGAGTTGAACCACTGCTTATCCCTCCCTGTGGGAAATACTGGTTGAGTAAATCACTTCTTCTAATTCTGCTGTGTGCTGGTGGGTTGGGCAGGCAGCTCTTATTTTGAAACTGTATTCCATCGCAGTGAATATTATTACTATGATACCAAATTGAAACTAACCAGTTATTCAAGGGATTATGAAAAAAACAAATTTGATCTAATTGCATCGGCGAAGTCCTGAAAATCAATCTCATGGTTTTATGCATTTTACAAAAAACATGTCTTCATTTGTACGACCGTCCAAGTTTCTTGATTTCCTTTTATTTACAGTATTTCAAATGAATGCTGTAGTGTATTTTTTATAACATTTGTCATTTTATATTATTCAACGGCAGTTTTGTTTTTTATTTAAACCTCAATTGAAAACAATATTGTCTCTATAACCCCACATCCATCATCGTCGATTTAGTTTTACGAGCGACCCTATTGTGAACCTTTGTGATGGAACACGGTATAAATATTGGAGTTATTACCGGGACAGAATGACACAAGGTATAAATCAGCTGCAGATTCACACTCAGGAATGCATCGCACCTGTGGGATCGTGTGTCATTGCTCTAAAGCTGAAACCTACAGTAGTTCACCACGTTGACTTTGTCTGGGAGCCTTCAAATAGTTCATAGAATAAAAGGCATTTTAGGTTTTTATGTTGTTATGAGTTTTGAAGAACACGTCTGAGGCTGAAACATCAAGAGAAGCTCGGAAATATGAAAAAAGTTCTGTCATCAGAGAAGCCTGACATGAAAACCAACTGGTATTTGGCAGGTCTCTCTCTCTCTCTCTCTCTCTCTCTCTCTCTCTCTCTCTCTCTCTCTCTCTCTCTCTCTCTCTCTCTCTCTCTCTCTCTCTCTCTCTCTCTCTCTCTCTCTCTCTCTCAATATGTTATTCCATCTGATTTATTTTTCTTTCCCCCCGTGACTTCCCCTTCTAGTGGGTGACTAATATTTTCTACCTCAATTAGCTGTGAAACTGCGTATATAAAATAAACAGTCAGGAATCTGAGGTTAGATTGAAAGGAAACAGCGAAGCTCACGGTTTGATCGGAGCCATGTGCTTAAAGCAGAATGAAAGTAAAGGCCCAACAGTCCCATTCAATTCAATCAAGCTGCACCATGTTACACACACTCACAGATGTAAGTCAAAATAAATATCCAACCCCCCCCCCCTTTGTCCAGATCCACATCAAAATTAAATCTGTCCCACAAGTTCTGAAAAACCAAGAAATCAAACAACTCACCAGCCAACATATTACACCCAACAGATAAACTCACAAATGGGGTTGAAAATAATAAGTATAACCTACTTGGTGAACCTTTGTTTCCCTCTTGGAACCTGTTATTAGTTTAAAATCAGCACTAGAGAGTTAAGCTTTATTTTGAAAGTCAATAACAAGTAAATTTTTCATCATTTGTATTTATTTTGTGAGTAATCTCCAATTTCTTTAGTCCACATTTAAACTCCACATCGCTGTGGACGTCTTGTGTGGAAGATTTCATGTGTTCATAATTGTATAGCTAGTTGTTGTTGAATTACTGAAAGGGACATCATCATTTTGATTATTAGCCTTCTACTTAAGAGTTTGTCATCTCAATATGAAACAGATAAGCACATGAAGCAAAATATAAATTCAGTGACGACATTATTACAGGAAGTCAGGACAACCGGTCAAGAAATAGATCCACGCAAGCAAAACAAGAACAAACAAGATTTATCGTTTTAATCATTAGACTCGCGATGTGCAGGAAGGTGAACTTTGTTTCTTGTGATACAAACAAGTGGTTTCCTCCCTCCTAACCTCATCACCACTGTAGAGAAAGGAAAGATACATCTTCTCATCCCACTCAAGAAAACAACTTTTTGAAGTTGTCAGCACTCATTCGTCCTGAAGGGCCCGTGAGTGAAATGGAATATGTTAGCAACACAGATACCGATGTCTTGGGAGATTAATATAAAACCAGTGCATCTGTTTTCAGTCGGGCTTTGTTTTCGCTGTGCGGTTCTGGAAGGGGGGGTGGGGCTTATTAAACCGCTCACAGCGTTCGTCAGTTGGTTCGATGCTTTGGGTCTCGACAGTATGAGTCAAGAGAAATCCAGTGAATTAACAAAATGTCCTCAGATACTAAAAATAGCGTTGCTCTGAACTGGTTTCAGCGTATGGGACTCATTTGATGTGTGTGTTTGTCCATGAAAGAAAGTAGTGCAGTGTGTGTTGGAGTGTGTGCGGACATTATATGTGTGTGTTGATGCGCCACTCATGTGTGTGTGTGGCTTTTTGCCTGTTTTCTATTGGTCTGTAAAGCCACATGAAAGTTTCCCTGCTCTGGGGGAGATTGTCTGTTTTTTTCATCACAAGCACAACCAGAAGTATGTTGGAGCATCTTTGACTTTTCTAGTTTTTTAGTTCTTTATCAGATTTCGGTCCAGACGTTGGCCCTTTGACCTGTGGATGTGAGCGGTGGGAGCGCGCTCACATTACCGTCACTGAGCTGTTAGCTAAACGCTTCGGAGGTGAATGGAAAAGCTGAGATGTGTCAGGCTTCTGCTGCTGGAAGACGGACAGAAGTACTGATAGCTCACAGCCGAACGTAACAGAGACGAAGGTCGAGCAGAAAAGGGAAAGAGGACGAATCAATCAGCAAACAGCTCAGGTAGAGTTTCATGTAAAACCACATTTTACCTGCTGTAAATACTCAGGTCGGATGAAATGATGACAACAGCAGATGTCTGAGCTACAAGATGGAGACATGCACGTTTTAAAGCAAACGCCAGCCGGTCGGACAAAACAAAACAAATAAAAGACAACGCGGACTAAAGCTGTTTATTTACAAAACACTGTTCACAAACCACTGGTGGGTTTTTCTTTGCACTAAACTCTGATCATGTGACCCAGTTACAATCTGTATGCAAATGAATTGGTCACATAAAGCACACAAAAACACTTTTTTAAGGTGATACAACAAAGCATCTCATTGCATTTTAAATTCCTCTTTAAGGCTGCATGAACTCAAACAACCAAGAATTCCCAGCTGCTCCTCCAAGTCCAGGTTACTGTTGATGGAATAACCAGATATTACCCCCCCTCCCCCTCAGTGTAGGTGACCCACACACTCAATACAAACAGCAGCTGAGCTCAACTCCAGAACAACTCCTCCTGCGCTCATTAAGCTCCGTTTCTCAGCATTTAGGAATCCCCGTGCGGTTTGAAGAACCTTCTAATGAAACGCAATTAAAATGAAAAGAGGGTAATGAAAAATATTTACCCCGAGCCCAATGAAGTGGCTGGTGAAGTTGACGACTCCTCCTGATAAAAGCCATATGCCTGTTGTCATAAAAACTCTTGGCACAGATTTCTCAGGCGTTAGCTGTTGTGCCAGCGGGAGAATTAACTCCCGACAGTGGATCGTGGAGGAGTAAGAGGCTCATCTATCAGAAGGAGAAGATCTGTGCACTGATTTATTTCATCGTCATGGAGCCAAATCACCGTAAGTGACAACCAGCAACTGGATAGACTTCACGTAAATCTGTCTAACGAGCTTCTGATTGGTCACGGAGGTGTTTGTGGTCGACAGCTTCTACAAACACGTCAACTATTTCCCCCCCCAAAGTGCCAGAAACATCACATTCTGTAAACGTATATAAAGTTGCAGTGACGGGAACTGAACGGCTGGAGTTAAAATGCAGATTTGTGAGAGAAATATGTGTTTTCCACCACAAATGGATGCCAGGAGGGAGACGGAGCCAGAAAGTAGTTTAACAGAGAAATGAGACAATGGCTCTCCTACCAGAAGTCAGGGTCTAACTTCAAAATCATATTCTTTTTTTGATTTAGTTCTGAGTTTATCTTACGACCAAAGTTCTTACCAAAGTAGTCACTCCAAACTTTACTCTAACTTAACTTTTGTGACGACAGCTCAGTGAAAACGGTGTTTCAAATCCTGAGAGACGAACTCATGATGTTTCTTTGAGCCAAGAAAAGCCAAATCTTTTTCTTGTCTCAAAAATTTTTTTTCCTCAAAATCATCTCAAGTTCTTAAAATACAAATATACTAAAGAAGTATGTTTCTCCGCGATTTATGGATGGCACAAAAGACTCCGAGGCAGAAACAGGACGATGAGCGATGCAGTGGAAACTAAAGCCAACGGCCATGGACAGATTTACAAATCATAGAATATTTCTAAGCTCTGGCGACAGCTGTGGCCCTGAAGCTTCATGTCTGTCTGATTCTCCTGAAACGTAATCTCTCAGGAACGCGTTGATGGAATTTCTTCAAATTTGGCACCAACGTCCACTTGGATTCATGTATGAACGAATAAGACTGTGGTGGCCAAAGGTCAAAAGGTGAACGTCACTCTGACATCACATATAATGTCTGAGAGGGATATTTCAAGGGAAATATCAAAGTGGATGAAACGATGTAATTTACTGTGTTTGCAAATATCTAAAGAATAGAAGAGGAGATGTGACCCTATCTCCTGCAGCTTGCAACCAAAAGGCCTTAAAGCTGAAAGGTTGGTAATCCTGGAAAAGGTAGAAAGTGCAGGGTACATTTTGAACATAATGAAACTGAGACGTCCCAACTTCCTCCAATCAGCTTCACCCTGAAAACACATCAATGAAACAACTCACCAACCTTTTCTGATTCTAGTTTCAGTTCATCTTAATTGCATTTGACAAGAATCTCTTCCTAATTCTTACTAAAGTTATGAGTATAAACCTAAAGCAGCTATAACCAGTGTTTTTAAATGAAGCCTGAGGTCCCAGTGAAACGTCTCAACAACTAACTGGATAGTTTGCTGCTGGGTTTTGTTTCATGTCTCCTTAATAGCTCTGGAGATAATTTTTAATATCTTTCTAGATAAACTTCCCGTGTGATGTCAGTGGGTAAACAATACTAAAAGCCCACTCTGTGAAATTTAATGAGTGAAGATCTAAGGACTTCATTTTTTAATTCTGACATCTTGTGTTTGTTTGACCGAAGAAGATCATCTTGATCCGTCACTCGATTCCCCCCCCCCCCCCCCCCTTAGGGGACGTGTAGAGGACATGAGAAGCAGCTCTGTCAGACGGGACTTGTTGAGAAAACAGTGGAGAACGAGCTGGGACGATCCGAGTCAACACGACGTCCCCGTCCTCTGATAAATGTCGTTACATTCCCACGCTGCTTTTAACCTTTGACCTGGAGACTGACGCTGCCGGCCGGCCCCACTGCTCCGCTGCTTTCCATGGGATATCTTTGAAAGGGGGAGACGTGGCGTCCTTCCTCCTGCTCCCTGGGAGCCTCACAGCGTCCCCGGGCCGAGACGCTCTCTCAGCCCGGCGCCCTGATCAGATCCAGATGCAGCTGGAGTGTGGACGGGGACAGCGGACGAGCGGCTTCACTGCAGCACTGATTGATCGGGGTCAGGGTGAAGCAGGGATTCACGTGTCTTGACTCCGTCCCTCCTCCTCCTCCTCCTCCTCCTCCTCCTCCTCCTCCTCCTCCTCCTCCTCCTCCTCCTCCTCCTCCTCCTCCTCCTCAAGATTCAAGATTTTTTATTATCAAATGCACAACAATAACATAAAGCAGTCGCTGGCAAGGAAAAGCTTGAGTCACAGGCTCTCTTCTTGCAATGCTCAATAATTACAACCAAAAAAATAAAATAGAAATAGTATAAAATAGAATAAAATAGAATATCAAAAATTTAAAATAGAAAATAAAATGTATATATCTAAAAATATATATATATATACAGCTCATGAGAAAAAATAGATCAATAATAGTTTAATTGTGTGCAATAGTGCAAATATGCAAATATGCCAGGATGCTGGTTTGGTGGAGTTATTGCAGTTCAGAGGAGTTTAAAAGTCTTATGGCCTCCTCCTCCTCCTCCTCCTCCTCCTCCTCCTCCTCCTCCTCCTCCTCCTCCTCCTCCTCCTCCTCCTCCTCCTCCTCCTCATCCTCCTCCTCCTTCTCCTCCTCTCAGGTTTTCTCCTGATGCCTGTGTTTTATGTCAGGCGGCGTGCTGCTCAATGTGGAGCAGACGGCGTTAGGCTTCACGTCTGGCTCTTCGCCTCACCTCTGCTGAGTGTTTAATGAACTCTTTTACAGTCAGAGGCTCAATCTTAACCACAGTTTATAGCTGCCCAGAACCAGTTTTCAATGAATCCTTCCATCTGCCACGCCGTGAGACGTCAATTATAGTAAATGAAAAACAAAAAACAGGGAATGCAAATGTCCTGTTGAGAGAAGGAACAGGATCTTCTTTTGTTTTTTGTTTTTTACATCTTCCATCTGTGTGTGTGCAACATTTTCCACTGTGTGTTCCCCTTGCAGAGTTACTGCTGAGTGACAGGGAAGCTCAGATCTGTCAAAACTACAGAAGCATGATACTTGTATATGGAGTTTTTTCATTGAAAATAGGAAAGTGTGGCAGTGCACATTTATAGGAGGAGGAGCAGACAAGTGACTGCAGGTTTGGTTTCAGGCCCGGAACCTTTCATCCATGTTTTCCATCTTTCTCTCATCTTTTCATGATGAAACTCCTTTACCATCAACAAGGGTTGAATACCTCCCACTTAGAGAAAACTTCCAATATGGCACACATTCATCCCTCCACCATTAGGGCCGTCAGTCCCTCATATTCAATCACGCTGCGAAGAAGAAATAATAATGATCATTTGTGAAATCAGTTGTAAAACCACTTTGTTAAAGAACTGAGTGGTAAATGTGTCTGTTTAAACCATTTTCCCACTGACAGGAGCTCCCTTTTCTCATTACTGATATTTATTGATAAAATGGATCTACAGTAAAGGAAGAGAAGGAAGTGGGCTTTGGGCTTTTTGTTTAATTTACTAGCAGAGTGGCACTCAGAGCGCTCACCTCTAACATTAAGACCCAAAATTCCCATTAAATCCAACCAAGCTGCAACAAATCTCACACACTAGTTACAGTCCTCTAAATGTAGTAGATAGATTTTCCAATTAAGACCCATTAATGATTTCCTGGGAGGATAGTCAAAAGGCTGGATAACACATTGTTAATAAAGGTTTCCTGGATCTGCAGCCTCTTGTGGATCCACACCTAAATTTAATGAGTTCTTCCCAACCCCATAACGCAGCCTTCCACCGAGTTCCATGTAAATCCATCCAGTAGTTTTTGGTGAATCTTGCTTAAAAACAAACAAACAAACCAACCAACAAACAGACGGGGGGAAACATAGCCCCCCTTGGCAGAGAAAACAATGCAAACTATTTAAAGAATCTCACCAACGACCAGAAAGTTAAAACATAACAACAACAATGAACTTGTTGCCCAACCAGACTTTATTGTATTGTACAGATGTACAAAACCTTTCATGCATTTTGTTTTCTAACGACCATGTGTTGGATACTGTCTCCCTCTTTAAACGCCTGTTTTTCATTTCCCCCCCCCCCAGGACCATGGCGACCCTGCGGAGCTCCGTCGTGCTGCTGGTCGTTAGCCTGCTGATCGGTCTGAGCTGCTCCCTGAACCCAAGGGACCCGAACGTGTGCAGCCTGTGGGAGAGGTGAGGCCAGTTTCTCTACGACAAACAAACACATGTTCCTGTTGTGGTATGAAATTAAATTCCTGTTTTATAGTCCATCACATGAAGAATCAAATTCACTTCATGGAAAGATTCTCCGCAGCTCAGAGATTTACTTGCTCAGTAAAGACAGAAAACTCATCATTAGCTTCTGCATCTTCTTTTACTGTCAATTCAGTTTTCATGATAGAACTAGTTTGGTACTAGGATGAGATCAGATCTATCAGGGCCTAATAACTTTAAATTCAATGTTGCTGGTGCTGACATCTGACCTAAGATATCTGCATTAATCCATAACTTCCATCTAAATAACAACAGAATAAAATCAGGTTTCATCTGAGGCAGAATGTATAAAGAAAATAAAATCAAAGGAGACATATTTTACTTTTCCAATTTTTCCTGTAGTGTGTTGACTAGGTTTTTTGTATATGTAAAAGTCAAAAAGTCTGCTGTGCCCCTGCTAGAGAAAATAAGGAAATCACCAAAGTAGGGTTCATCTTCTGGAGACCATGAACATCTTCAAAATGTCTTGGTCATTTGTCTGAGAAGTAAACAGTTACCAGAAATAGAGCAGGAAAATGTCTCTATTTATTCTGTGAATCATTGACAGCCTGAACTTCATGTTGTTTCCTTCTCCAGCTTCACCACCTCAGTCAAAGAGTCGTACTTGCATCCTTACGACCAGGTGACAGACGAGCCCTGTTCGGACCCTCGGACCTCCTACAGATGCATGCGCCACAGGTAGTGCCAGCGGGATGACTCATTTCCTGTCGGGGTTGACTTCCTGTTCCTGTCAGTGGGGGGTCCTGGCGTCCTGTTTGACTCTGTTATTCTTTCAGGATCACCTACAAGACGGCCTACAGGCAGGCGGTGAAGACAGACTATCGCAAGAGGTACCAGTGCTGTCCGGGCTACTACGAGAGCAGAGACAAATGTGTCCGTGAGTAACCGTGGGAACCTTTTAATTGTCCTTCCTTCCTTAATAAATCAGACAAAGAATCAGCAGCTGGAGGGCGACAGTGAGAGTCCTTGGCCAGTGAAGAATCGTCAGACAAGGGGTTTTAACCTGTGGTTTTATGAACCATCACAGCATTAAACACCAAACTGAAGGTTTTTACTCAAAGATTCAAGATTCAATACTTTATTATCAACAAGTTTTTGTACTTCTCAAAGTACGTCATAAAGTATGAGACATAAATACAAAGTGAACCTAAAAGTAAATGTTAAAATAAATACAACAAAGGTTAAGAAAAATGAGACTTCAATGTATAGAATGTGTAGATAAGACACCAACTGTGCAAGTCACTAGATAAGGCCTTAATGAAAAAAAAAAATATATATATATATATATATATATATACTCTAGTAACTCAGACATTAACCTGAATATTCTGCATTATTCAGATTTATAATCAAATTCTTGTGAAGATTTGATTATTTAATAAATTTTGGAAATATGGCAATAAAGTCCGGAATCTTGGATCTCAGTTTTACGTAATAAAATCTATTTAATCCAGCCAGAGTTCTGAAGTTGTTTGTCATCGTCCATTTCAGCCGAATGTGCGTGTTTGTAGAAGCAGAGCGACTCTCAGGAAACAAAGTAACATGATGAGGGAGGAATTCAATCAGCGGCTAAAATGGTGGCTGTGGTTTGTAAGTGTAATAATCTCACGTTTTGTGCACACAGAGTGATTCAGTGTCATTACTCAAAGCAAGCTGTTTTTCTCTCTTTTCCACACAATGTGCAAAGTCAACGAGGAGCATATGACACTGGAATTACCAAAATTATGGGTTTGATTCCCACCAGAGCTTCTCATGTTGAAAACACAGTATATACTGGCAGCACCAGCTGGAATCTTCAAACTGTGTATTTGTTGAAACCCTGATGCTCCCGTCTTGGTCATTTTCATAATTTCCTTTCAAGGATTTCACTTTTTTTTTTTTTTTCCACCAGCAAAATATACGAAAAACTCAAGATGTGTCACTGCTGCTGGTAAAAGCTCAGCAACTAAAACTCTATCAAATGAACAATATCATCAGCGGATGTGTTCCTGAGGCAGCTCTTTCATCAAGATCCACAGTTAGTCATTAGGGGGAAAAAAATACAAAGTTTTACCAAGTTAAAGAAAGTGAAGGAAAGATCCTGGATCTGCTTGAGTTCTGGATCTGCACCAACATTTAATAGCTTCTACCCTGAACTCGGAGGAAATAAATATCAAGATGAGCAAACCAAAAAGGCTTTTAGATTTCAGGGTATTTCTGGAGTAGAGTCACAAGAGATTCATAAAAGTTTGTTTTTAAAGTTTGTTGTTTCCAACACTGTTCAAACCCAGATAATCTTTATTCAAGGTAACAGAACGTTTTCATTTTTCAACTTTAAAACATGACCTCATCAAACCATTTGCATCAGATAGACTTTCATTTCCCATGATGCCACACTGCTTCAAACTAGGTCTTTTGTCATTGTTTTGATCCAGAGACCCCCTAGTGGCGGCCGTTATTTAACGTTTAACTCATAGATGTTTCGTATATTCTTTTTAAAAGTTAAATCTGACTTGAACTTGAACATTCACAGCAGCACGTTTACAGTTCAAAACAAATCCCTATGGAAAAATATTTTTGTCATATGAAAATAAATAAACGGTCGCAGCCGTAAACAGCAACTGGGTAAATGGTCTCTATGGTTGAGAAAATTCTACCTCAGCTTGACAAACTGGTTGATCTCAGGAAAGAATGATGGTAATAACAAGGTTTGTGTGAGTGGGTGCCTCCAAAGTTGGGAAAGATAATTT